>NC_057722.1:63040435-63098458 GCF_004010195.1 Chiloscyllium plagiosum
TTCCTCCAACCGTTGTGTTGCTATGGTTTGGCGATGGAGGAGTCCAAGGACCTGCATGTCCTTGGTGGAGTGGGAGGGGGAGTTGAAGTGTTGAGCCACGGGTGGTTGGGTTGGTTGGTCCGGGTGTCCCACAGGTGTTCTCTGAAACGTTCCGCAAGTAGGCTGAACAAGCTGTTTTCCCTAGAGCGTCGAGACTGAGGGCTGATCTTACAAAAGTTTATAAAATCATGGAGGGGCATGATTAGGATAAATAGAAAAAATCTTTACTCTGTGGGGTGGGAGGAGTCCAGAACTAGAGGGCATAGGTTTAGGGTGAGAGGCAAAAGATATAAAAGAGACTTAAGGGGCAACTTTTTCTACACAGAGGGTGGTACATGTATGGAATGACTGCCAGAGGAAGTGGTGGAGGCTGGTACAATTGCAACATTTAAGAGGCATTTGGATGGGTATATGAATAGGAAAGGATATGGGCCAGATTGGAGGGATATGGGCCAGATTGGAGGGATATGGGCCGGGTGCTGGCAGGTGGGACTAGATTGGGTTGGGATATCTGGTCGGCATGGACGGGTTGGACCGAAGGGTCTGTTTCTGTGCTGTACATCTCTTTGACTCTGAGTGGACCCTGACAATGTAATGAACGGAACCAACTAAACAGCAGTCTTTCATGGAGGCCACGCCTCTTGGCCTCATCTCCAACCCTTCTGTGAGCATTGGAGAATAGGGCTGATTGAACTTGCCAGGGTATGTGTTGGCTTTTGAATCAGAGTGGTATTGGGATGAGGCCTTTAACTTGCACCTCATCAGTCACCTGAAATGATGGTGACAGGCCTTTGGGCATATGCCCAAACTCCTGTTGGCAGGCCAAAGGTTCCAAACTTTTCCCATCAAACACTTCTAGGACAGAGACAGCATAGGACTGGATGCGGAGTAAAGCTCTCTACACTGTCCCCATCCAACACTCTCAGGACAGGTAAAGCACAGGACCAGATAAAGAGTAAAGCTCTCTCTGGTCTTTTCAAATTGAAAGTAAAACTCCCTCTGCCCTGTCCTAATCAAATATCCCTAGGACAGGTACAGCATAGGGGTAGATGCAGAATAAAGCTTCCTCTGCTCTTTTCAAACTGAAAGCAAAGCTCCCTCTCTATTGAGCAAATCAAACCCTCCTAGGGCTCCCAGAAATAGGTCCCCATATTTTTCTGGAGAAAGGTCCAGTGTTGTTCGTCAGCAGTTTTCCACAAATAGCCATGGTTTGACTGATGAAGAATATCATGAAAGGGGGCTGTTTGAGTAAAACACGTTGAATGATACAGTCCTACCTCTATTTCAAATTATGGCTTGGGTTGTATTTGAATGTGTCTAAGTCACAGCAATAGGATGATAAGTGTTTAGATTCCCTACAGTGTGGAAACAGGCCTTTCAAACAAACAAGTCCACATCGAACCCCTGAAGAGAAATACACCCAGACCCATTACTCTACCCAATATTTACCCCTGACTAATACACCTAACACTACGGGCAATTTAGCATGGCCAATTCACCTAACCTGCACATTTTTTGGACTGTGGGAGGAAACCGGAGCACCCGGAGGAAACCCACGCAGACAGGGGGAGAATGTGCAAACTCCACACAGACAGTTACCTGAGGCTGGAATCGAACCCGAGTGCCTGGCGTTGTGAGGCAGAAGTGCTAACTACTGAGCCACCGTGCTGCCCCTTTGTTTACGTTATTGTGCCACACCATGCACCTCTCATTCCTGTATTTGCTGATCTGTATTGGCCCCTATACCAGCAATGGCTTGATTTTAACATTCTCTCCCTTGCTGCGTCACGAAAAGGTCACCTCATTAGCTTCCCCAGTCCTATAACCAGTCTTAAACCCTCCCTGCCACCCTTCCCACCCCCCCACACACACTACCCTCCCACCCTACACACACACTACCCCAGCTCCCTGTTGGATTCTCTGCCCATGTGCAGAGCTCTATGTCTTAAAGTTTCTTCGTTCCATCTTTAGCTGCCTGGTCTATGAGATTTGAAATCCCCCTTCAGATCCCCACTTAGACAATAGACAATAGGTGCAGGAATAGGCCATTCTGCCCTTCAAGCCTGCACCACCATTCAGTATGATCACGGCTGATCATCCTTAATCAGTATCCTGTTCCTGCCTTATCTCCATAACCCTTGATTCCATAATCCTTGAGAGCTCTATCCAACTCTTTCTTAAATGAATCCAGAGACTGGGCCTCCACTGCCCTCTGGGGCAGAGCATTCCACACAGCCACCACTCTCTGGGTGAAGAAGTTTCTCTTCATCTCTGTCCTAAATGGTCTACCCCGTATTTTTAAGCTGTATCCTCTGGTTCGGCACTCACCCATCAGCGCAAACATGTTTCCTGCTTCCAGAGTGTCCAATCCTTTAATACTTCTCTTCCTCATTCTCATTCTTCTTCCGAGGAACCCCCCCAGAAAAAGAACATTTTGACCAGATACTGCTTACAATGTCTACATTCATGGTTTACAGTCCGCCATTGCTTGATGGTGCACCTGCAGAGCATCATGGGATATTAAAGGTGCTTTATCAAGGTGAGTTGTCATTGGTCATGCAGTGTTTACCATACTAAATTTAAATAATAAGGAAATCTGTCAGTGTTTGACAGGTCCAACTGGGATGACTGTGTGACCATGTCTCAGAGTAGGGGTGAGTGGGTGGTTTGAATCCAAAATGACCAGCTGAGCAAAAACCTCAGAGTTTGCAGCACCCAAAACGTAGAACACACGCAAAGAAAAATTATCATAATCCAATCTTTATTATTGGGAAAGACGCCGTTTACTCCAAAGCAAACACCATCTTTGCAAAATCCACTGAAAGTTTCTCATGAGCAGTCTGGTCAGCTACGTCAGCCATCTGAACTCTTGTGTTCTTTCAGATCCTCCAACTTCTCCTTGTGCCGCTCAATTTTCTCCTGCAAACGTTTGATCTCTTTCTCTTGAGCAGAAATCTCCTCCTGGTGGTGAGACTTCAAAGACTCCAGCAACTCCTTCTCCTTTTTCCTGAAGTACATTTCTTCCAGTGCCTCCTCTCTTTTGGAGAAAGCTCCTCCACCTTCTCGGATTGCTCCGTTGGACTTCATCCAGTCTCCTGTGTTCACTTGTCGACACTGGTTTACAACGAAGCCACACCGGGTGTGCTGGAACAGGATGTTCCTGAGCTGGAAGCCCAGCAGACTCATCGCCATCTTGATGTTGTTCACAGAAGCTGCAGAACCATCTCCATCACGAGTCAGACCTGTGTGCTATTGTGATGTCAGAAGCCAGAAGACTCCGTTGTCCCTCAGTGAGCAATTGCCATGGTTTCAGGACAATTTTTTTTTTATTGACCGTCCATCTCAAGCCCCATACATCCTGAAAAGGTGACAGTGCTAGATTTGTGACATGGTGGCACAGTGGCTCAGTGGGTAGCACTGCTGCCTCACAGTGCCAGAGACCTGGGTTCGATTCCAGCCTCTAGTGACTGTCTGTGTGGAGTTTGCACATTCTCCCCGTGTCTGCTTGGGTTTCCTCTGGGTGCTCCGGTTTCCTCCCACAATCCAAAAATGCGCAGGTTAGATAAATTGGCCATGCTATATTGCCTGCAGTGTTCAGGGATGTGTAGGTTAGATGCATTAATCAGGGGTAAATATCGAGTAACAGGTTAGGGGAATGGGTCTGGATGGGTTACTCTTTGGAGGGTCTGTGTGGACGTGGAGGGCCGAAGGGTCTGTTTCCACACTATAGGGATTTTATGATTCTGATCAATGTCCCTGCCCAGTACTGAAGGAATACTGTACTGTCAGAGGAATCATCTTATGAATGAGTCATTGAAATCAGGGCTTCCCTGACTAAAAACCAAAGTAGATGCTGGAAGTCAGAAACAAAAAACAGAAGCTGCTGGAATAAACACAGCAGGTCTGGCAGCGTCTGTGGAGAGGAAGCAGAGTTGATGTTTCGGGTCCAGTAACCCTTCTTTGACATTCTGTTTTTATTTACCTGACTACCCTCTCAAGGGGATGTCAATGATCCCATGGCACTATAGTGGAGTTTTCTTTGGGGGTTCTGGCCAATATCAGTAGTAATCAGTTGTGTATTATCTACAAGCTGCACTGCAGGAATTCACCAAGGCTCTGTAGACAGCACTTTCCAAACCCACAGCAACCATCGAGAAGGACAAGGGTAACAGGCACACAGGAACACTAACATCTGCAAGTTCTTCCCTAAGCTGACTTGGAAATATATCACCATTCCTTCAGTTTCACTTGGTCAATATCCTGCCTCCCTCACAGCATTGCAGAAGGACTGCAGTAATTCAAGCAGGCAGCTCACCCACCACATTCTCAAAGACAACTAGCGATGGGCAATTATCACTGACCTAAGCATTCACAAGATGTTGATATCGCCTAAATGAGTAAAAATAATTTTATCCTACAATTAAAGTCACTTCATAGTTTTATTATCTGATCATTTATTCCATTACTTTTTGTTGGATCTTTCTGTGCATGAAGGTGCCACATTTTCTAACATGACGACGGAGACCATCCTTCAAATGTAATTCAAAGGCTGTAACTTTAGAAATCTTTTCCCTTCTGACCTATCTCTCACTCCCTTTCTATAATTATATGCATCTGTGTCTGAACTCATCTTACTGGCTGTCTATTTTTGGATATTTCCCCTCACTCAATCTACCTTGATAGACAAAGACATGATTGCTTCCACTTAGAGTCATAGAGTTGTACAGCATAGAAACAGACCCTTTGGTTCAACTTCTCCATGTAGATCAGATATCCTAAATTAATCTAGTCCCATTTGCCAGCATTTAGCCCATATCCCTTCAAATCCTTCCTATTCATATACCCATCCAGATGCTTTTTAAATTTTGCAATTGTACCAGCCTCCACCACTTCCTCTGTCAGCTCATTCCATTCACGCACCACCCTCTGTGTGAAAAAGTTGCCCCTTAGATCCCTTTTAAATCTTTCCCCTCTCACCTTAAACCGATGCCCTCTCGTTCTGGACTCTCCCACCTCAGGGAAATGGTCTTGTCTATTTACCCTATCCATGCCCCTCATGATTTTATAAACCTCTATAAGGTTACCTCTCAACCTCCAATGCTCTAGAGAAAACAGCCCCAGCCTATTCAGCCTCTCTCTCTAGCTCAAACCGTCCAGTCCTGGCAATATCCTTGTAAATCTTTTCTGAACTCTTTCAAGTTTCACAACATCTTTCCTGCAACAGGGAGACCAGAATTGCGCACAATATTCCAAATGTGGCCTGACCAACGTCCTGTACAGCTTCAGAACTTCTTCTTCAGAACTTTTATTTTACTTAAGTTTAGAAAGCTACTTGCAAGTAGTAATGAGCATCTTTCATCTCTACTGCAAGACCAAATCTCTCAATCACACTGCTTTTACAATCACCAAACTGTTTGTTAAACATAGGCGAAAGTGAGGACTGCAGATGCTGGAGGGGAGACCAGAATTGCGCACAGGATTCCAAATGTGGCCTGACCAACATCCTGTACAGCTTCAGAACTTCTTCTTCAGAACTTTTATTTTGCTTAAGTTTAGAAAGCTACTTGCAAGTAGTAATGAACATCTTTCATCTCTACTGCAAGACCAAATCTCTCAATCACACTGCTTTTACAATCACCAAACTGTTTGTTAAACATAGGCGAAAGTGAGGACTGCAGATGCTGGAGATCAGTGTCTAAATTAGAGTGGTGCTGGAAAAGCACAGCAGGTCAGGCAGCATCCGAGAAGCAGGAAAATCAACATTTCAGGCAAAAGCCCTTCATCAGGAAGTCCTGATGACGGGCTTTTGCCCAAAACATCGATTTTCCTGCTCCTCAGATGCTACCTGACCTGCTGTGCTTTTCCAGCACCACTCTAATCTAGACACTGTTTATTAAACATTCAGAGTAGATGAGCAAAACTTTCATTCAACTAAATACAGGGAAGAAAGGAACTTTTGTCTTCACGCTATATTATAAGTTCCATTCTCTGGTGCAATGTTTAGATACAACAATGTTTGTTTCTCCATCACTCACTCTCTCTGGCTCTATCTTTCTTCTGTCTCTCTGACTGTCTCTACCTCTGTTTTTATCTGTTTCTGATTCTCTCTCTGTCTGTCACTCTCTCTCCATTTCTCTCCGCCTCTCAGCTACTGTTGCATGCTAAATCTCACTCTGCACTCACACACACACACTCACTCACTCTGATGCTGTGCTTGTCTACAAACATTTCCCACTGTTGCTGGAACAGAGTAGCAATGTAAAAACCACAAACATTGTGTTTCTATAACTTATATTAACCCAATGAAGCAATTCTATCCACAGTTCTTGTTTTTAAATAGAGTTCCTGTCTCATTTCAGTCCATAATCAAGAATACAGAAAACAGTATGATCTTTACATGCATCCACATTTAAGAGATGGAACAATTTCAAAGAAAAATTTGCTTAGTTACAAGTTTTGTGTTGTACAAATGACAAAGCACAAGGGATCCATCCCTCCTCTCCCCTTATACAACCTTATATAATCTTTTAGCATTTCTTATATCTTTAATTTATACCATAATTTTAAACTCAAAACATACATTTGTAAACAAATTATCTGTTCCAGGAATCTGAACAATCTTAACAAAAAATGATTGCAACAACAGCTTCCATTTCAATAGTGTTACATTTTGAGTTTTGAAATGCCAATGGATTATGGTCAGTGTAAATTAGTATTCCTCTGTTGCCATGTCAGGCATAGACTTCAAGAGCCAATATTAACCCCAAAATCTCTTTCGCTGTGCAAGCGTGCTCCCCCTGACAGAGGTTCAGTTTGTTAGAAAATTGCCGCGCTGGTTTCTCTACTCCTGACCAACATTCCCTCGAATGTTTTTCTCTTGTACAGATCTCTGAAGTCACCAGCTGTCGTGCACAGTTTAGGGAGAATGTTAATCCCGATTTATCATCCTTTCATAAGACTGTGCCTACTCCCAAGTCATCACTGCCAGCCATCATATTAAAAGGGCTGGAACAATCAAGGGTCATTCATTAGCATTTCCTTAAATTTTTCTGCTGATGATATTACTTTTGCTTGTTTTCTGACCAAATCTGTTAGAGGTACAGTTAAAATTATATACAAACTTCTGGTAAAACCCACACATTCCTAATGATTTCTCATTTAGTTTTGGGAAAAGGTAATTCTATTAAAGCCTTCACTCTCACTATCCTGCACAACACCCGTCCTTGTCCTATGATGTGTCCTGAGCAAATTATTCTTGCTTTTCCAAGTTCACTATCAGCTGAGTTTACGATTTATCCAGTCAAGTGTAATTGCTTAAACATGATTTCTAATTGACTCACATGCTCTTCCAATGTGTTACTGTGTATTATGACATTGTCCAAGTAAACTGCACAGCTATGGACTTCAGCTACTACTTGATTTATAAGCTGCAGGATTGTAGTAAGGGGCATTTTTAATCCAAACAGCATCTTTCGGCATTGGTGGAACTAATCCATTTGTTGGAATGAAGAGAATACTTCTTTAGCCCCTTAGGGGACTAAGCATGTTAAATGCAGAAAGGTCATTTCCCTTTATAGGCAAGTCTAGGGCATAAACATACAGTAAGGTTTTGTCTATTTAAGACAGAAATAGAATCCCTACAATTTAGAAAAAGTGTGTAAGTAAAGGGTGACTTGGTGTTGGGATACTGGCCTCTCTGGAGTTATTTCACCTAGCAAGCTGGCAAGGGTAACAGGGCAACTCAAAGACTTCCTCCCTCCCCTCTCTCTGTGGCTGATCATTTCCCCATATCTCCCTTAACTTGCCAGACTCTGGTCACTATTATCTTTGTGCTGTCTTTGTTTCTCTTTTGGCTTTGTGTCCATCACTTACCCTGTTTTCTTTCTGATCCTCTATGGCTTCTCTCTCTTTTTGTATTGCTCCACACCTCTCAATTTATCTCTGTGTTTTCTCTCTCTCTCTCTTTCTGCCATTGTCCCTCTCCCTGTTTCGTCACCCTCTGATTTGGTCTTCTGTCCTTTTCTCTTTCCCTTCTGAGACAATAGATGCTACAGGCAAATATTTTAAACTTGATCTGCATAACAACACAATATTGTATTAGACACCATTGTTGTAAGAGATCACGATTCTGTTGGAGATGATAGTGCAGGATGTCACAATTGGGTGTCACGTAGGATAGGGGCGGGACAAGGCAGAACACTTTAAGACTGAGTGGAGGGCAGACATAAGCCAGAGGTCTCCCTATAGTCTTAGTAACCATAATAAAGCCAACATTCTGAGGATGCTGTAAAACTAAACAAAAACAGAAAAATATGCAAAAACTCAACAGGTCTGACAGCATCCACGTTGAAGTAAACAGTTAACAATTTCAGACAGTCCTGCTGAGTTTCTCCAGCACTTTGTCATTTTATTGTTTTGTAACAATGTTAAACAAACCACTAAAACGCACCTGATTGCCACCATGCAACAAACTACAACTCATTCAAGACAGGGGCCTTTTTTTTTTTACCTCAGAGTCTCTGCAGTGTGGAAATAAACCACTCACACAAACCCACCAACACTCTCAAACAAAAACTAACAAACTTAAAAAGACCCAGTACAACCCATGGACAAAACCAACGTCATCTACAAAATTCCATGCAAGGACTGCCACAAACACTACGTAGGACAAACAGGAAGAAAGTTAGCCACCAGGATACACGAACACCAGCTAGCCACAAAAAGACACGACCCTCTCTCCCTCGTAGCCCTATACATGGATGAAAAAAAAAACCCCACTAATTCGACTGGGACAACCCATCTATCCTGGGGCAGGCTAAGCAAAGACATGCCAGAGAATTCCTAGAGTCCTGGCACTCCAACCACAATGCCATAAACAAACACACATCAGCGAGCAAACCTACACCCTAAACCTCAACCTGAGCTACAAACCTTCACAAACCTTGCATAAACCATTCAGCCCAGCAAATCCAGACTGACTCTTGAAGAGCATTTCAAAGTTTTAGTGGGGTGGCACTGTGACTCAGTGGTTAGCACTGCTACCTCACAGCGCCAGGGCCTCGGGTTTGAATCCAGCCTTGAGTGACTGTATGTGTGGAGTTTGCACATTCTCCCTGTATCTGCATGGGTTTCATCTGGCTGCTCCAATTTCCTCCCACAATCCAAAGATGTACAGGTTAGGTGGATTGGCCATGCTAAATTGCCCATGGGATGTGTAGGGCATATGGGCTAGCTATGGGAAATGCAGGGCTACTAGAATAGCCCTTTGAACAGTTAAGGAATTAAGGTTTATGGTGAGCGGGCGGATAAGTGGATCTGGGTCCACAAAAAGATCAGCCATGATCTTAGTGAATGGTGGAGCTGGCTCGAAAGGCCAGATGGCTTATTCCTGCTCCTGGTTCTCATGTTCTTATGACTCACTACTGGTTGTCTCCCTATCACTATGAACCAAATAGGCCCTGAGACCCAGTCCAAGGTAAGAGAACTGGCAGCAGCATCCTGCTACTCACAAATGCTACATCCATGTGAAAGTTTCACTCTCAAAGAAGTCAACATACAAGTCATGACTTATATACTAAGGTACATACTGATTTCCAATTCAGTTTAACCAACCAGAGCACTTTCCTCAATACTAAAGTGACCCACAGAGACAGAGCGCTGATCCAATGCAGAGTTCATGGTAAAAAAACTTCCATAATACTTCATTGCAATGCATGTTCTTGCCACTTGCCAAATGGTGGAAACACCAATCTCCAGTAACCTAAAAATAGCAGTGAGGGGCCGAAGAGCAGTCTCTGAGATACATTGTCCTATATCCCACCCCGACTGTCATCAAACATATTTGTGGCTCTAAAAGCTGTGAAGAGAGATAAAGAGGTATTCTAAGTGTAGACAGCACCTTATAACAATGGTGCTTTTCTGAATGTTCACTCATTCAGAACAGAGTGAATCAATGATGATCACGCCACAGTGTGAGCACTGTCTATGAACTCAAAAAAAATTACAGAAGCTGTTTGATGAGAGCACAGCTATTTGTGTGGGTTTCGTATCAGGTTTTTTTAAAAACCTTGTCTTGTCCTCCTATATGCCTTCAATTAGGCTCCCAGTTTTGCTGAGTTGTCAATGTTAGTTTCATTGAAACTCCCTCCCAGCTATGAGTTGTGATCTGCCCTGAGACCATGGTTTAAGGGAAAAAAGTAAGTAAATAACAGTAGTCCATAAAGGACAATGCAAGAGCAGAGTGAAAATGTCAATCGTCCATTCTCAGATAAGGAGGACACAATTAATTATATTTTCATACATGTAATTGAAATATTTACGATGGTAAGAGATGAGATAACAGGGAGGTCAACTAAATGTTCAGGGCCAAGCTGGATAGGTTGTGGTGAAATATTCAAGAGACATGAAGCAATGATGGAAAGATGGGGTTGAGTTGCAGATCAACCATGATCAAGCTGATGGCCTCTTCCTGATCGTATTGACAGAATTTTACCCTTCTCCTCCCCTGTGCTGGTGGGGAAGATGGAGTAGAATCCCCTGGGTGGCCTTCCTGCTAAGGTCTTACTCACCCCAAAGCTGTCTGCAAGTTTACTGGGGTTTTGAATAAGCTTAGGGAGGCTTCACGCCCTTGGGACAGTTAAGTGGCAAAATCATTTAAGTTTTCCTTATTCTTCATTTTTAACAGGACTAGAAAGATGTTCCAATGATAGGGTAATCGAGAACCAGGGATCACAGCTGAAGCATGTATGTAGGCCATTTAGAGCTGGGATGAGGAGAGATGTCTTCACCCAGAGAGTGGGGAGCCTGTGGAATTCTCTGCCACAGAAAGTGGTTGAGACCAAAATAGTGAATGTTTCCAAGAAGGAGTTAGATAAATGTTATAGAGTCATAGACATACAGCATTGAAACAGACTCTACGTTCCAACTTATCCATGCCAACCAAGTTTCTCAAACTGAACTATTTGGCCCATATCCCTCTAAACCTTTCCTCTTCAATACCTGTTTAAATGTCTTTTAAATGTTGTAACTGTACTTGCATTTACCATTTCCATTGGCTGTACATTCCACATACAAACTACCCTCTGTGTGAAAAGGTTGCCCTTCAGGTCTCTTTTAAAGTTTTCTCCTCTCGCCTTAAAATTATGCTCTCTAATTTTGGACTCCCTATCCGAGGAAAAGCCTTTACTACTCACTGACCAATTAGGAGAAAGTGAGCACTGCAGATGCTGGAGATTACAATGGAAGAGTATGGTGCTGGAAAAGCAAAGCCAGTCAGGAGCAGGAGAGTCAACGTTTCGGGCATAAGCTCTTCATTAATCTATGTCCATCATGAGTTTATAAATCTCTAGAAGGTCACCCCTCTACCTTTTACACTCCAGTGAAAAAAGTTCCAGCCTTTTCAGCCTCTCCTAATTATTCAAACACTTCAGAACCAGCAACATCCTTGTAAATCTTTTCTGCATGCTCTCCAATTTAATAACATCCTTCCTTTAGCAAGCCAAGCAGAACAGAACACTCCAAAAGTTGTCTCACCAACATCCTATACAACCTCAGCATGACATCCAAACTCTTATATTCAATAGTCTGTTCAACAACACTCCACAGGGCCCTACCATTAAGTGTGTAAGTCCTGCCCTTGTTCATCTTACTAAAATGCAAGACCTTTCATTTATCCAAATTAAAGTCTGCCACTCCAAAGCCCCTTGGGCCAACTGAACAAGATCCATTTGTAATCTTAGATAACCTTCTTCAATGTCTACTATACCACCAATTTTGGTGTCATTCGCAAACTTACTAACCACGCTTTCTAAATTCTCATCAAAATCATTTATATAACCGTGGACCCAGCATTGGTCTCTGTGGAACACCACTGGTCACAGGCCTCCAGTCTGATAAATAACCCTCCAAAACCACTCTCTGACTCCTACCCTCAAGCCAATTTTGAATCCAATTGGCAAGCTCTCCTTGAATCCCATGTGATCTAACTTTATTGACCAGTTTACCATATGGAACTTTGCCATCGGCCTTGCTAAAGTCAACGTAGACAATGTTTATCACTCTGCCTTCATCTACCTTCTTGGACTTTTCCGTAAAAAACTCAATCAAGTTTGTAATGTATGATTTCCTAAGCACAAGGCCATTTTGAATGTCCCTAATCAGTCTTTACCACCAAGTGTAAATGAGTCCTCTCCAGCAACTTACCTGACATTAACATCAGACTCACCGGTCTACAGTTCCCAGGCATCTCCCTACAGGCTTTCTTAAATAAAAGCACAAGATTTAGTCATCCTCCAGTCTTCTGGCAACTCACACGTGACTGTAGATTATACAAATCTCTCTTCCATGGGCTCCGCAATTTCATCCCTAGCTTCCCACAATATTCTGGGATACTTGATCACATCCCAGAGATTTATGCTTTTTAAGACCTCCAGCACCACCCTTCCTGTAATGTGGACTGTTTTAAAGTTATCAATAAGTCCTTAGGGCTAAAGGGAGAAAGCAGGAACAGGGCACTGAATCAGCCATGATCATATTGACTGGCAGAAGAAACTCAATGGACCGAATGGTCTACTCCTGCTGCTCTTTCCTATATTTCTCTCATGGGATGAGGGCGTCATTGGCAAGGCTTTAGTTCATCCCTAATTACCCTCAAACTGAGTAGCTGGAAAGGGCCATTTCAGAAAGTAATTAAGCATCAACCACATTGCTTGGATCTGGAGGCACACAGTGATCAGACCCTGTCAATGATGGCAGATTCTCTCCCAATTGATAATAGCCTCATTGGTAAATATCGTTGATGGTGGTGCACATGTTCTTGGTTTATTAAATAAATTTCAACAGCTGCTGTGGTGGGATTTGAACCTACATCTCCAGATTTTTTAAAAATTCATGTCGCTGGCTGGGCCCATTTATTGCCCATCCCTAATTGGCCAGAGGGAAGTCAAGTGTCAAGCACATTGATGTGGGTCAGAGTCACATGTAGGCCAGACCAGGTTAAAACACCAGTTTCCTTCCCTAAAGGGCATTAGTAAACTGGACGAGTTTTCCAACATTGATTTCATGGTCATCAATAGACCCTTAATTCCAGATTTTTATTGAATTCAAATTCATGACAGGCTTCGAATCCAGGCTACCAGAGCATTACCTGGGTCTCTAGACCAACAGTCCAACAATAATACCACTAGGCCTTTACCTCCCCTGTGTATCATTAGTATGAACCTTTGGATTACTCAAGCAGTGATATTGACCATTTAAAGGCCACTCCCCACCAAGTCTCAGTGCTGAGACTAGCAGGAGCTGTTCAAAGATGGGCGATCCCTAGCAGGTCACTCCACATGGGTCTTGGATGTGAAGAGGCTTTGCACTATGGGAACCTCATACTAGCTCTGCCCCTGCAGCTGCTCCCACCCCACCCCCAACCCAGCTTCAAAATCAAGATGTACCAACCCTCTCTCCCCACCTCACCATCAGTCCCATCAGGCCTCTCTCCTCACCTCACCATCAGTCCCATCAGGCCTCTCTCCCCACCTCACCATAAGACCTATTATCAGGTTCTGGACTCCAGAATATAGAGTCTGTGGCCTCCCTGTCATCCCAGTCCTGGACAGCGCTGCCTCTGTTGATGCTGCAGTGACATGTAATTGTCCAGCAGCTCTCGGAGGCAGGACGTCTGCCTGAGTAAGGGCTTAGAGCCCTGCCTTCAGGCATTTAACCCTCAAATTTGAAACGGAGGCTGCAACCCCACAAACTCTTCAAACATTGGGTGCCAAAAAGATGCCATTCAAAATGTCTTGCCTTATATTTCCTGAGCTCCTTTCATTCAACAGATCGATAATGATTTCTGCCAACATCATGAACCCCTCCTCCTCCAAACCATCATGAACAGAACACAACTGAGCAGGACAATGCTGCAGCCAAACCAAACCCAACTCCTCTTCCCCTAACGTACAGAGGCAGCAGAGTGTACCATCTACAAGATGCACTGCAACAAGATGCCTTCCAAATCTGCAACCACGACCACCAGGACAAGGGCAGGACATTCAGAGCAACAGCACCACCTGCAAGGTCCCCTCCAAGACTCAACATCTTGACTTGGAATGATATCATGCCTTCATCATCGCTGGATGTACCTCCACCACATAGATTGCAGTGGTTCAAGAGGCTGCTCATCATCACTTTCTTCAGGTTATTAGGAGTAGATAATATATGCTGGCTTAGCCAGCAACGCCCACATCTCATGTAAGCATTAAAAAAAAGAGGTGGAGATCAATCTTGGACACTCAATGTTTTTCTAGTCAGTCGCCAAATTTGAAAGGTTAGACCAGAGGAAATCTGACAGACCAAATTACAGGGAGGGAGCTGGCACTGAGCTGTGCTGTCAGAGACTCCTGCTGAAGTAATTACACAGTAGGCTTTGGAGAGGAGCCGCACCTGTTTTGGGAATTAAATCAAACGCTGCAATGTGTCTCGGTGTCCTGGCGTGTGCAAGCTCCACAATTGCAGCTTCGATATGGGCCTGTCTCGCTCAGTCATTGGGCCAAAGCGAGTGCTTTGCTTGTAACAATTTTCTGTACACCTGTTATTTGTATTGCATTTGATGTAATGTGCAAAAACAGATGCATGACATAACGAAGTAATGTCTTCCTGCCTTTGATTAACAGGAACTTCAGCGATCTAAAACTCTGCCACTCATATTCCACTTCACAACACATCTCGTTCATTTATCACCCTACATGTGGCTTCCTGACCTAGCAACATACAAATTAGGAGCAGAATTGGCCCACTCAGCCTCTTGATGCTGCTTCACCACTTGGTAAGATGATGGCTGATCTGATGGCTCCATGTTCCTACCCCATTATTTTTTCACCCGTTTGCTTACCAAGAATCTCTCCAACTCTGCCTTAATGACATTCAAGGACTTTGCTTCCACCACTTTTACAGGCAGAGTGCTCCAAAGATTCAAGATGCTCTGTGAGATAATATTCTCCTAATCTCCTAAGTCTCAAATGGATGACTCTTTATTTTGAAACAGTAACTCAGTTGAAAAATAACTAAGCTAACCAACAGCAGAGAGAGCAACACGACAGACACCTGGGTAAGAAAGCACTCCAACAGACAGCTTACAGGCATAGAAAAAGCTGTACTGGCCAAGGGACTCAACTACAACCATAGAGACGTGAAAACAACAGACTTCCTAGCTGCACTAGAGTGTACACTCAGAACTAACCGACTAACTGAAGAGACACAGCATACAGTCAAACAAACCACTGCACCCTTACGAACAAAGATAAGACAAACAAATAACCTCAACACCAAAGAGAGAGAAGCCCAAAACACACAAAAATGACAAGAACATAATCATAGTACCAGTGGATGATTATCATGGACAAGACTGAATATATTCAGAAAGCAGAGAAACTACTTGCAGATACTGACACTTACCTACAGGGGGAGTGTGACCCCATGCCACAGCAAACCAATAGAACAAGCAACACACTTCAGAACCTTCAAAAAAAAGGACTAATAACCAGGATTGACCTACAAAGGATGAAACCAGAAAGGAACAACACCCCAAGATTTTACAGATTACACAAACCAGACAAACCACTTAGACCCATTGTGGCACTCCCAGGAACACCATCACAGAAACTGGCAAAAGAACATCAGCAAAAAAAAACATTTTATCAGCGGATCCAAACACTCCATACAATCATCACAAGAATTCCTAGACAACATCAAAAACATAAACATCGACAAGGACGAAGCAATGGTCTCATTTGCTGTAACGGCACTGTTCACTTCAATTGACAAAACTCTAGCCAGAGAAACAATAACTAACCTCCTAGACAGGAAGAACATACGACACGATAGGGAAGCTATCAACAAGGACCACATGCACAAACTACTAGGCCTGTACTTGAAGACACACTTTACATTCAACAACCAAATATATGAACAGATCAATGGCACACCAGTGGGCTCACCAATCTCTAGGCTCATGGTGTTAGGTTCTTTTTTTTACTGAGATCCTTTACACACTTGATGCAACTGCAACATGCCAACATCTCTGTGAACAAGCAAAATTTATTAAGCATAGTACAATACAAGCTTTGGAGAAACTCTGAACACTCCTCACCATGCTTGCAAGGCGTGTCCAGGGGTATTTCTCTGGAGGAACCTTTAACATAGACCTCGCAGGGCATACAGGGTCATGGCAAAGGCTCCCCCTGAACAAAGGAAAAAGTCCTTCCTTTATACAAAGTCTTTACATCACAGTCAATAATGCCCACAAGACATCCGCCAGCCATCTCCCTCACAATCATGTCATTCAAGACATAATGCAGTGACCACCTCATCTCCAGAAACAATGTAATGCAAATCATCCCTTAATGGCCAGATCTGGTGACAATGTATTTTTTTTGTAACCATAGGGGAGTAGTCAAATTCAAACTGTAATGTTGTTATTGATTTCTAAATAGGGGATGAAAATATAAATCATCCCTGAATGGTAAGGGATGGGAATGTAAACCTCCCACATTCCACCTATAAGATAAAGACACACCACCCTAATCCCCAGGGCTTTCAATTTCTTGCAGATCAGCAGAGCAAATTAACTCTTTAATATCACAATAGCAGAAGCAGTAATGCAAAGATTGGAACAAACAGCCCTCCCACAAATCCAGCCCAAACTCTGGATCAGATACGTAGATGAACAGAAATCGGGAACACAGACTGGATTATCAACATCATACTCACAGGGATCAGATTTACGAAAAAGGACAAAACCAACAATTAGCTCCCATTCCTGGATGTGATGGTACAAAGAACACAGAATGATGAATGCACCACAAAATTGTACCTGAAAGCCATACACACTGATCAGGTCCTGAACTACAACAGCAGACAACCAGACACACACGAGAGATGCTGCTTTAGGACCCTGTTCAAAAGGGCTACAACACATTGCAACATTCCTGATCTGCGAAGGGAAGAAGAACACCTCTACAGAGTATTCACCAAGAATGGATATCCCCACAACTTCATCCACAGATGCTTAACAGACAAACAATGTGACAAGGTTTTGCCATGAACTAACTCACTAGCCACGCTACCTAACATAAAAAACGTCTCAGAACTGATAGCCAGACTTCTCTGACCACTAGGATTCATGATCAGCCCATAAACCAACAGCGACGCCCAGACAACAACTCACTAGGACAAAAGGCCCGATACCCATCATGTGCAAGAGTAATGTAATTTACAAGAATCCATGCAAAGATTGCATGAAACACTATACAGGACAAATAGACAGACAGCTAGCAAACACCAACTAGCCACTAAACACCATGACTAGCTGTCCCTACTGGCCATACATACAGATGACAAGGACCACAGATTCGACTGGGACAATATAACGATCATAGGGCAAGCTAAACAGAGGACAGCCAAAGAATTTCTAAGTTAAAAATCACACATTACCAGATTATGGTCTAACAGGTTTATTTGGAAGCATTAACTTTCAGAGTGCTGCTCCTTCATCAGGTGGATGAAGGAGCAGTGCTCTGAAAGCTAGTGCCTCCAATTAAACCTGTTGGACTATAACCTGGTGTTTTGTGATTTTTAATTTTGTCCACCCCAGTCCAACACTGGATCCTCGACATCGGAGAATTTCTAGAAGCATAGCACTCAGACATAGACTCCATAAACAAGCACATTGATGTAGACTCAATATACCAGCCATTATAATGAACAAACTGGAACCGGCA
Organism: Chiloscyllium plagiosum; assembly: GCF_004010195.1. NCBI lineage: Eukaryota > Metazoa > Chordata > Chondrichthyes > Orectolobiformes > Hemiscylliidae > Chiloscyllium > Chiloscyllium plagiosum. The sequence goes on from NC_057722.1 coordinate 63,058,240, forward strand.
ACCAGAAGTAGCAGAAACAGACCCAAATAAATCCCAGAAGAGACAATACAGCAGCTCTTCACAGGAAGCTCGAAAGCACTAAAGATGTCAACTAGACAGGGAATGAAACGTCTGCAAATCAACTTCCCAGCTCAGCGAACACACCCACAACCACGACGACCGGCATTTGAATTACAGATCTTTCCACAAAACCTTGAACAGTGATCCCTAGTTCTAAATTTTCCCACAAAGGAAAACATCCTATCCACCTTAACCTTGTCAAGGCACTCAGGAGCTTGTATGTTTCAAACAAGTCAGCTCTGAATCTTCTAAACTGCAGTGGATGGAAGCCTAGGCTGTGTAACCTTTCCACACTGCCTCCCCTCACCTCCATCCAAGGCACCAAAGGATCCTTCCACATCCTGCAGAGATTTTCCTGCACATCCAAACACCTCATCTGCTGCGTCCATTGCTCTCGATGTGCTCTCCTCAACATTTGGGGAGACAGGGCACCAACTCACGGAACGTTTTAGGAAACATCTCTGGACACAAAACACCACCACTGCCCTGTGGCTGACCACTTCAACTCCCCCTCCCACTTCATCAAGGACATGCACGGACTGGCCTCGTCTACCGCCAAATCCTAGCCACCCGAAGTCTGGAGGAAGAACGCCTCATCTTCCGCCTTGGGACCCTCCAATCACACAGCATCAATGTCAATTTCACCAGTTTCCTCATCTCCCCTCCCCCACTTCATCCCAGATCCAACCCTCCAACTCGGCACTGGCCTCTTGAACTATCCTACTTGTGCATCTTCCTTCCCACCTATCCGCTCCACCCTCTGCTCTGACCTATCACCATCAAACCCCACCTGCATCTACATAGCACATTCCCAGCTACCTTCCCCCTAGCCCTACACCCACCCACTATTTATCTCTTAATGCCCGAAATGTCAACTCTCCTGCACCTCGGAGGCTGCCTGACTTGCTGTGCTTTTCCAGCACAGCACTTTTCGACTCTGATCTCCAGCATCTACATTCCTCACTTTATCCCACATATTTCATATAAGAGTCTAGTAAACCATCTGCTTTCAATACATTTCCATTATTCCTTTTAATAAGAAAACCAATACAGTACATAGTGCTCCAGATGTGGTCTCACCAATGTCTTGTATAGTCTCCCTACTAGTTCTCAGTTTGATAATGCCATAGACTTAAGGATTTCATCCATGTTTTATACCCTTCTTTGGCCCTCTCCCTTCCCATCTCTGTAAACTCCACGAAGCCCAAAATCGTGTAAGATATCTACACTCTTCTAAATCTAACGTCATGCTCCAATTCTCCAGAGCCAGCTGTGGCTCAATGGTTGCCACTCTCACCACCCTCAATGGTCCTGATGCAGTACTGAGTGCTGCAGTCCTGCCTGGAGCCGTTATCCTTGGGTAATACATTAAGTTAAGGCTTCCTGCCTGTTTTCTATTGTAGCTAAAAGAGATCCCTTGTACAATTTAACGGAAATGAGGAGCTATTTCTTCAGTCAGAGAGAATTCATTGCCATGGAGTGCAGTGGAGGCAGGGACATTGGGTGCCTTCAAGGTAGAGATTGATAAATTCTTGATCTTGCAAGGAATTAAGGGCTACGGGGAGAGTGCAGGTAAGTGGAATTGAAACACCCATCAGCCATAATTAAATGGCAGAGTGAACTCAATAGACTGAATGGCCTTGCTTCCACTCCTATGTCTTATTTTAAAGAAGAATCCTGCATACAAATTTGATGCTGCACAAATCTACAATTGCTTTTGGCATACAAATCAAGAGCAAGGGGATATTCCTAACTTCAGAGTCAGCTTTGCAGTGATAGTGTTATGAAGCTCTCCTTCACACACAGATGGTAATCTGGATCTCTTTTTCCCTAAAGAATTGTGAACAGTGAAATGAGCTGGAGCTTAGAGCAAAGGTACATTCATTTGGGAATGGATAAGGAGCAAAGATAAGTGAATAAAATTGAGGTATTGATTGGTCATGACCCAAGTAAGTGTCAGAATAGAGTGGATGGGTTAAATGGCCTCCTCATCATCCTAACGATGTGATGTTTGTTTCTCAATGAACACTACAAAAAGCTGATCAGCTGAACCACATTTTGTAGACTGGGAAGGAGCAAAATTAACAGCATTATTTGAAAATGGGTGGAAACAGAATGCAGTAACTTAATGCCAATTAGCCAAGAGATCTGACATTGGGAAATTACTAAAATCAATTATTAACAAATTTATAAAACAGAAAACCATAATGGGATTGTTGTATATGGAAATGGCTCTCAATAAGTTGCACTAGTTCCATCCAACATGATATCATGCAACCTCTCATGTAGAAATAGTCAGCTCTGCACAAAGTCCTGATAGAGACAGATGGTGCCAGTTAATTGTAATTATACTTAACTAGTTAGTACTAATTGGAACAATTGGTATTATGAATTAAACAACACCTTGCTAATTGAGACAAGTGTCTTTTTAAGACTCTCTGGTTGTCTATTCTCTATCACTCGTTGGCTATTAGATACAACATAGGAAAGAGAAGACTGGGATTATGGCAGGTGGAGTGAAAATGGCTTTGTGAAAGGGAAATCATGTTTAACTAATTTGTTAGATTTTTTTGAGGGAGTAACAATCAAGGTCAACAAAGTGGAACTAGTTGATGTGGATACAAGATTTTAAAAATGCTTTTCAAACCTCACAAAAGATTAATTAACAAAACAAAATTTCATTGTGCAGAGGGTACATATTAGCATAGATTAAGAATTAGGTCATGAAGAGGAAGCAAAGAATATGGCTAAGTAAGCATTTTTTGGGTTAGTAAACTCTCAGAATGCCACAGTGATTGATTAGATTAGATTCACTACAGTATGTAGACAGGCCCTGTGGCCCAAGAAGTCCACACCAACCCTCTGAAGAGAAACCCACTCATACCAATTCCCCAATCCTATATTTACCCCTGACTAATGCACCTAACCTACACATCCCTGAACACCATGGGAAATTTAGCATGGCCAATTCACCTGACCTGCACATCTTTGGGTTGTGGGAGGAAACCAGAGCACCTGGAGGAAACCCACGCAGACATGGGGAGAATGTGCAAACTCCACACAGACAGTCACTCAAGGCAGGAATTGAGCCCGGGTCCCTGGCGCTGTGAGGCAGCAGTGCTAACCACTGAGCCACCATGCCACCCATGATTGGTTCTGGTGTCTCAACATTTTCCAATCTACAACATTGACTTGAATGAAAGCACCAAATACACATTTGTTAAATCTGCTGAAAACGTCAGTGCAAGTAGAAAAACAAGTTGTCAAGAGGGGATAAAGGGATATAGATTGGTTTCGAGTGGTCAAAATTTTGGCAGCAGGCTATGAAGTGGGAATGTATGAAACTGTTCACTTTGGTGGGAAGAATAGTAAAATAGCATATTAATTAAATGGAGAGAGATTACAGAACTTGGTGATACAGAAGGAGTGAACTGACACACAAATAACAAAAAAAAGTGTATAGATATAGCAACTAATTCAGAAATGTAATGACCACAATGGAAATGTCCTCAGGCTGGTCAATGAACTGTGCATTGATCAAGCTTTTTTTAAATTGTTCCTGTTTAAAAATAATCAGCAGCAAAGCTTTAGTCTTTAACAAAACCAGAGGGTGGTTTATTACACAATAGCAATAATAATAAAATGTAATATTAGCTAAAGTACAGATCATAATGTTAAAAGTAATTTTTGATTAAAGATACCTACAAAGATGCAAGTAAAATCAGTTTATTATTATTGCCGGCCTGTTACTTGTTTGAAGAGAAGGAGGTTACAAAATTAAAGTCTGATTTCAATATCCATGATAGGTTCTATAGCTGAGTTGATGAAGGCTTTCCCACAGTTGGACTGAACCAAACAGGTTTTAGCAGGAGAAAGTGAGGACTGCAGATGCTGGAGTACCAGAGTTGAAAAATGTGGTGCTGGAAAAACACAGCAGGCCAGGCAGCATCCGAGGAGCAGGAGAATCGACGTTTCGAGCATAAGCCCTTCTTCAGGAATAAGGCTGGTGTGCCAATCGGGCTGAGATAAAAAGGTGGGGGGAGGGGAAATGAGGAAGCTGGAGAAATCTACATTCATCCTGTGTGGTTGGAGGGTACCTAGGCGGAATATGAGGCGCTCTTCTTCCAGGTGTCGTGTGGCCAGGGTCTGGCGATGGAGGAGGCCAAGGACCTGCATGTCCTTGGCGGAGTGAGAGGGGGAGTTAAAGTGTTCAGCCACAGGGCAGTTGGGTTGGTTGGTGCGGGTGTCCCAGAGGTGTTCCCTGAAACGTTCTGCAAGTAGGCAGCCTGTCCCCCCCCAATGTAGAGGAGACCACATCGGGTGCAGCAGATACAGTAAATGATGTGTGTGGAGGTTTAGGTAAATTTGCGACGGATATGGAAGGATCCATTGGGGCCTTGGTGGGAGGTGAGGGGGGAGGTGTGGGCACAATTTTTGCATTTCTTGCGGTTGCAGGGGAAGATGCCAGGAGTGAAGGTTGGGTTGGTGGGAGGTGTGGACCTGACGAGGGAGTGCCGGGAGTGGAGGTTGGGTTGGTGGGGGTGTGTGGACCTGACGAGGTTTTAGCAGAAAGCAACCACTCCTTTATTTCACAGTTATGGCATTATAGCTTGTCGTCCTGTTTGGTATTGTTCAATGGAGGAGTCGTTAGTGGTTTGCCTTTATCCTTTCTGCCTGTTGAGGAACACTTTCTCTGATAATACCTCTCAGGATTCCCCTTGATATTCTGCTTAAAATGGCATCACACAGATTGTTTTCTACACTCTGAAACTTAAGTTAGTTGTCATGTTAACTTTTGGTGAATCATCAATTCCACACAGCAAATTATACTGATATTCCTAATTGGGCCTATCCAGTTTACTCATTTTCTCAGAAGCTTTGAATTCTCAAACTTTAAGAGGAACCGTTGTGTGCTTCAAGGGTTAAACAAGTTCTAAATATTTTCATTTTGAGTTAATGCTGAAAAAACATATTAGCTTGTCCGTTTTTCCTAAATCAACTTCAAATATTCATGTGACTCCTGAGAGCCATCTTTTCATTTAAGGAGAGATTAGTGTCTTTTGAAAATATATAGTACATAATTTCACAGACATAGCAGCAAAGAGATGGAATGTTGGTCTCTGTTGCTAGGATAATGGAATTTAGAAGTATGTATGTTATACTGCAGCTCAGTGAAACCACATGTGGAGTAGAGTGTACAATGTTTGTCTCTTTATTTCAGAAAGAATATAATTGTGATTAGAATAGTTCAAAATGCACTTGTCTCATTTCTGGGATGAAGGATTTATCATGCGAAGAAAGATTGAGTAGGTCGGGTCTATACTTATTGGAGTTAGAGTCATAGAGTCCTACAGCATGGAGACAGGCCCTTTAGCACAAACTGGTCCATGCCAACCAAAAAATGTCCACCTACACTAACACCATTTCCATGCACTTGGCCCATATCTTTCAAATCCTTCCCTATCCATGTACTGTATTTGTCCAAATGCCTTTTAAATGTTGCTAATGTACCTGCCTCAACCACTTTCACTGGCACATTATTCCATATGTGTCCCACCCTCTGTGGAAAAATGTTGTCCCTCAGGTTCCCTTTTATTCTTTCCCCTCTAATCTTAAGCTGATGCCTTCTCATCTTCGATTCCCGAATCATGGGAAAAAGACTGAGTACATTCACTCTATCCATGCCTCACATGATCATATACACTTATAAGATCCACCCCTCGGTCTCCTGTGTTCTAAAGAAAAAAAGTCCTAGCTTGTCCAACCTCTCCCTATAACTCAGACCATTGAGTCCTGGCAGCATCCTTGTAAATTTCTTCTGCACTCTTTCTAGTTTAATAACACCCTTCCTATAGCAAGGTGACCAAAAGTGAACACAATACTCTAAGTGTGGCCTCACCAATATCCTGTATAACTGCAACATAACTTCCCGCCTTCGATCCTCAATACCTCGACTGATGAAGGACAGTGTGCCAAAAGCCTTCTTCATTGCCCTGTCTACCCATGATTCCACTTTCAGAGAACCGTGCACCTGAACTCCAAGGTCTCTCTGTTCCACTACACTCCTTAAGGACCTACCAATCACCAGGAAATTTCCTGAGGAAGGACTAATGCTTGAAATGATTCTCCTGCTCCTTGAATGCTGCCTGACCTGCTGTGCTTTTCCAGCACTACACACTCGATTCTGATCTCCAGCATCTGCGATCCTCACTTTCTCCACCATGAAACTCCTACCTTGGTTTGACTTTCCAATATGCAAGACCTCACACTTATCTATATTAAACTCCATTAGCCATTTCCCAGCCCACTTCCCCAGCTGATCAAGGTCCTGCTGCAATATCTGATAACCTTCCTCACTGTCCACGATACCATCTATTTTAGTGTCATCTGCAAACTTACCAATCATGCCTTGTACATTCTCATCCAAATCATTGATATAGATAATAAACAGCAATGGGCCCAGCACCGACACCCGAGGCACTCCACTGGTCACAGGCCTCCAGTCCAACAAGCATCCTTCCACTATTATGCTTTTCTTCCTCCAATCAATGTATCCAAATTGCCAGCTCTCCCGGGAATCCATGCAATCTAATTTTCCAGAGCAGCCTACCATGTGGAACCTTATCAAAGACCTTACTGAAGTCCATATAGGTTACATCCATCACCCTGCCCTTGTCAACCTTCCTGTTCACTTCATCAAAGAACTCTAAAAAATTTGTGAGGCATGATCTCCCATGCACAAAGCTATGCTGACTGCTCTGAATTAAACCTTGTTTTTCCAAATGCATGTATATCTTATCTGTCAGAATCTTCTCAAGTTCAGGAGAACAGGAGGTGGTCTTAGTGAAGATTCTGATGGAACTTGATTGTGCAGATAAAGGGAGGATATTTCCTCAGAGGCTTCACTTTTCAGGTGATGAGAATAATTTCCTGTCAGAGTATCAGCAGTCTGTGGAATTATATTACAGCAGTGGAGATTAGTTTATTAAATATGTTCAAGGCTGAGTAAGATTGAGTGATGAGAAAGTGAGGTCTGCAGATGCTGGAGATCAGAGCTGGAAATGTGTTGCTGGAAAAGCGCAGCAGGTCAGGCAGCATCCAGGGAAACGTCGATTCTCCTGTTCCCTGGATGCTGCCTGACTGCTGCGCTTTTCCAGCAACACATTTCCAGCTAAGATTGAGTGATGACAGAGTGTAGAGTTATGAGACACTGACAAGAAAATGGAGCTCAGACCACAGTCAGATCAACCATGATCTTACTGACTGATGGAATAGATTGAAAGGGCTGAATGGCCTCTTTCTGCTCCTACCTCCTATGCTCCTGTGTTTGTGGGATCCAGCTGTGCAAAACATTGTTGCCACGTTTATCCAAATAGCAACAGTAACTGTCCTTCATGGTAAATCATTCTCTATGTGAAGCACTTAAGGAATGTTTCTGGACACGATAAGGCTCTGGACAAACACAGATTTCCCTTTATTTTCTCTATCTCTCCTCACTTAAACATGGAATTTGCAGCCGAGAGCTTGTTGGGGCAGAAAGTGAAAAAACTGTCCAATCCAAGGTATGAAATAACTTTGGCTAAAAGAACAGCAAGGATACGGCAGAGAGAGAGAGAGAGAAAAAGAATAGAAAAAAATTGAGTCATGCAGTTTTGCCCAGCGGAATCCCCTGCAGAGGGACTGATGACAGGAAGGGTTGAGATGAAAGAATGTAAGGATTGTTAATGTGTAAGCTCCATTTCAAACACACTCCTTCATTGGAAGAGCTCATCTTTAGCTTCAATTACTCCTTTCAACAGCGCTATTTCATGGGCTGTGGGTGTTGCTAGCTGGACCAGCATTTACTGTCTATTACTGAATTGTTTTTATTCATTTACGGGATATGGGCATGGCTGGCAAGACCAGCATTTACTGCCTATCTCTAATAGTCCAGAGGGCAGTTACAAGTCAGTGCTGTGGGTCTGCAGCCACATATTGACCAGACCAGTTTCCTTCCCTGAAGGACATTAATGAACCACATGCGTTTTTCCCAACAATCAGCAATAGTTTAATGGATATCATAAGGCCCTTTAATTCCAGATTCTTTTTAAAATTGAATTCAAATTCCACACATGATTTGAATCCACATCTCGAGGACATTATATGGGTCTATTGATTAATAGTCTATCAATAATATCACCAGGTTATTGCCTCCTCATTGCCTTTGAGAAGATTGGCCAGCTTCCTGAATACTGCAGTCCATTGATTGTAGGGGCACCCACAATGCAGTTACGGAGAGAATTCTGGGATTTTGATCCAGCAAGGATGAAGGAATGGCAATATATTTCCAAGTTGGGATAGTGAGTGGCTTGGAGGGGAATGTGCAGGTCATGGCATTTCCATGTATTTGCTGCCCATGTCTACAATGGTAGTTGCCATGGATTTGGAAAGTGCTCTTGGAAGTGACTTGTCAGGTTACTGTTGGTTTTGTAGTCATCCTGCTCCTTTAATGTCCTAACATAACCAAAGATATTTCATTAGAGCAATTAAATTAAATTTGTCACCAAGGCTAGAATTTTACTTTCCCCTAGGGGCAGATTGCATGGGTGTTTTATGTTTTGCAGAAGTGATGTGGGTTTTATTTATAGTGCTTTAAAATGTCTTCTCTGTGCTTCAAACTCTTTCTCCAGTTTTGTTCACTTAACATTAACCCAGGCTCCACCAATCCAGCACAATGAGCATCAATAGTAAACAGGCATACATAATCAAATGCAGAACAATGGAACACCACAGGGGGCACTGGTGCTGCATTGGGTACTTTGCACATACTGTGAGAGGCCAGCACCAAGTATCCAGTTCTCCCCACCCCCACCCCCACCCTCCTCTAGCTTATCTCTTCACGCTTCAGGCTCACTGCCTTTATTCCTGATGAAGGGCTTTTGCCCGAAATGTCAATTTCAAAGCTCCTTGGATGCTGCCTGAACTGCTGTGCTCTTCCAGCACCACTAATCCAGAATCTGGTTTCCAGCATCTGCAGTCATTGTTTTTACCTCATCCAGTAAAACCTGATAAGCCTTGTGTCTGGATCAGTGGGTGGTTGCATTCTGGTCAGACAAAGCACCACTCCGCAGATATATTTCACTCCCTCCTCCCTACCCATACCCTACCTATCCTGGACCTGCACCCACTCACTGAGTCCCTGGTCTGAGCAAGACCTAGAACTTGCCCACAGCATAGGGTCATCTTCAGAGACTGCTTGTAATTCCAGCAATTGCCATTGCTCCTGGTGGCGCTGCTGGGACAAGCAAACTGACGGCTAGAAGCAATGAAGTAATGAAGTACTTTTAATGTTGGTCAGGTGATCAAAAGTGTAATTCAAACAGAGAGGTTTTAAACGAACATCTTGAATGAAGGGAAGTAGAATCTGAAAGAATAACGGTGGGAATTCCAGATTTTAGAGCCCATGTTGCTGAAGGCCATGTCCCTGATAATGGAACAAAACAGGATAAAACTGAGTTCTTGATGAATTGGAAGCCCGTATAAGCAGGAGTCATGGATGAATGGGATTTGGTATTAATTAGGATAAAGGTTGTATACTCCTGACAGAGTTTATATTTGGATCCAGCATGTCCCAAAGCACTTCCCAGTCAATGAAGTACTTTTAAAGTGTAAGCAAAAACAGAAACCAATTTTCAACATGGAGCAATGTGATAATGACAAGCATCTGAGATTTCTTCATTGTGTTAAAGGTATAACTATTGTCCAGGATGTTAGGGAGAACTCCTCTCATATCATGCATAGTTTATGTTGGAAGACTCTTCTCCATTTGTTGCATTTTGCTGGGGACAAAGCCATGGTTTTTTTGGAGGAAGTTATTACACTTTTGACCAGACAAGTCTATTTAAGTCTCCCACTTAAATAGACTTGTGGTGTAAGAGAGATTACTTAAACAGACTGTTGGCTATTTGCTGAATTACTAGAGTCTGTTTGATTTAACTCCCAGCCTTTCATCAATGGCTATTCCTGTGGTCCTGAGGCAATATTCAAACTGCAACTGGAGATGCACTGGAGAAGGCCAGGCTTTGTTGGCTAATACTAAGTTATATTATTAATGAGAGAAATATTTGCAATACCCAATTCCTTACCTTCTTACCAAAACAAAATCCAATATAATTCATCTCTGATTAATTACTTGCTTTTCAAGTGTCAAACAGTGACTTTTGTTACACAGGTAAGAAGAAATCTTTTTGTTGATATGGTTATTTGTGTCCTTGTTGTTTGACAGATTATTGAGAGTCATGTTAGATTTGGAGGTAGATGAGCACTTTGGTGATGGTGACCATAATTTGGTTATGTTTACAATAACAATGGGCAGGAATAGGCATATCCTGCAGGGAAAGAGGTATAACTGGGGAAAAGGCAATTATAATGCGATTAGGCAAGCTTTAGGATGCATAGGATGGGGAAGGAAACTGCAGGGGATGAAATGTGGAGCCTACTCAAGAAACAGTTACTGCGGGTCCTTGATAAGTATATACCTATCAGGCAGGGAGGTAGTTGTCGAGAGAGGGCGCCCTGGTTTACTAAAGAAGTTGAAGCTCCTGTCATCAGGAAGAAGAAAGCTTATGTGAGGATGAGGTGTGGAGGCTCAGTTAGGGGGAATTGAGAGTTATAAGTTACCCAGAAAAGATCTAAAGAAAGGGCTAAGAAGAGCCAGGAGGGGACATGAGAAGTTGTTGGCGGATATAATCAAGGAAAACCGTAAGGCCTTCTATAGGTATATCAGGAATAAAAGAATGACTAACGTAAGATTAGGGCCAATCAAAAATAGTAGCGGAAAGTTGTGTGTGGAATCTGAGGACATAGGGAAAGGATTAATTAATTCTTTTCATCAGTATTCACATTGGAAAAGGGCAATGCTAGTGAGTAAAATGAGATACAGGCTACTAGATTAGATGGGATTGAGGTTGACAAAGGGGAGATTTTAGCAATTTTGGAAGATCTGAGCCCCTGTGCCCAATGAGATTTATCCTTGGATTCTCTGGAAAACCAGGGAAGAGATTGCAGATCCTTTGGCATTGATCTTTATGTCATCATTGTCGGCAGGCGTACTGCCAGAAGACTGGAGGATAAGCAAATGTTGTTCCCTTGTTTAAGAAGTGGAGTTGGGACAATCCTGGTGATTATAGGTAAGTGAGCCTTACTTCGATTGTGGGTAAGGCGTTGGAAAAGTTATAAGACATAGGATTTATAATCATCTGGGAAGTAATAATTTAATTAGGGATGGTCAACACAGTTTTGTGAAGGGTAGGTTGTGCCTCACTAACCTTACTGAGTTCTTCAGGAAGGTGACAAAACAGGTGGATGAGGATAAAGTAGTTGATGTGGTGTATTTAGATTCAGTAAGGCATTTGATAAGGTAGGTGATTGCACAAAATACGGAGTTTCGGGATTGAAGGTGATTTAGTGGTTTGGATCAGAAATTGGCTAGCTGAAAGATGACAGAGGGTGGTGGTTGATGGAAAATGTTCGTCCTGGAGCTCAGTTACCAGTGGTGTGCCTCAAAGACCTGATTTGCGGCCACTGCTGTTTGTCATTTTTATAAATGGTCGGGATGTGGGCATAAAAAGATTGTTTAGTAAATTTGCAGATGACACTAAGATAGGCAGAGTTATGGATAGTGCCAAAGAATGTTGTACGTTACAGAGGGACATAGATAAGATGCAGAGCTGAGCTGAGAAGTGGCAAATGGAGTTTAATGTGGAAAAGTGTGAGGTAGTTCACTTTGGAAGAAGTTACAGGAACGCAGAGCACTGGGCTAATGGTACTCTGTAGATGAGCAGAGAGATCTCGGTGTCCTGGTACATAACTCCCTATCAATCCTATCCCCAGGTTGATGGAGTTGTTAAGAAGGCATATGGTGTTTATTGGTAGGGGGATTGAGTTTCGGAGCCATGAGGTCATGCTTCAGCTGTACAAAACTCTGGTGCGGCTGCAAGTGGAGTATTACGTACAGTTCTGCTCACCGCATTATAGAAAGGATGTGCAAGCTTTGGAAAGGGTTCAGAGGAAATTTACTAGGATGTTGCCTGGTATGGAAGGAAGGTCTTACAAGGAAAGGCTGAGGGAAGAAGGTTGAGAGGTGACTTAATCGAGACGTATAAAATAATCAAAGGGTTAGATAGGGTGGACAGTGAAGGCTAACTCTGATTGTGAAGGCTAACATGAGGGGCGATAGCTTTAAATTGAGGAATGAGATATAGGACAGATATTAGGGGTAGTTTCTTTACTCAGAGTAGTAAGGGCATGGAACGGCCTGCCTACAACAGTAGAGACTCACTGATGTTAAGGGCATTTAAAAAGGCATTGGACATACATGTGGATAATAATGGAATGGTGTCGGTTAGATGGGCATCAGATTATTTTCACAGGTCGGTGCAACATTGAGGATCGAAGGGCCTGTACTGTGCTGTAATGTTCTATGTTGTTGTTCTACTAATTATCAGAAGTCATTTTGTCACCACATCTGTTATACGTTTGCTGTTGCATTGATTATAGGGAGCCAGGTTAGAAAAGTAAAAATGAGGAGCAAGAATAGGCCATTCAGTCCCTCTAGCCTGCTCTGCCATTCAATATGATCAATCTGATCATCCAATTCTATGGTATGTTCACAATTTTCCCCTCATTTTCTTTCATCCCTTTAGTCCCAAGTGCTAAATCCGACTCCTTCTTGAAATTATGCAATGTTTTGGTCATGACTACTTTCTGTGATAGCAAATTCCACAGTTCCTGAAGAAATGTCTTCTCATCCCAGTCCTAGATGGCCTACCCCATATTTTTAGACAGTGACCTCTGATTCTGGACTCCCCCAGCGTCAGGAACATCCTTTCTGCATCTACCCTGCCTAGCAGCATGGTGGCACAGTGGTTATGGGCGGCATGGTGGCACAGTAGTTATGGGCAGCATGGTGGCACAGTGGCTATGGGCGGCATAGCGGCACAGTGGTTATAGGCGGCATGGTGGCACAGTAGTTACGGGCAGCATGGCGGCACAGTGGTTATGGGCAGCATGGCGACACAGTGGTTATGGGCGGCATGGTGGCACAGTGGTTATGGGCGGCATGGCAGCAAAGTTATGGGCGGCATAGCAGCACAGTGGTTATGGGCGGCATGGTGGCACAGTGGTTATGGGCGGCATGGCAGCACAGTTATGGGCAGCATAGCGGCACAGTGGTTATGGGTGGCACGGTGGCACAGTAGTTATGGGCGGCATGGTGGCACAGTGGTTATGGGCAGCATGGTGGCACAGTTCTGGGTGGCATGGTGGCACAGTGGTTATGGGCGGCATGGTAGCACAGTGGTTATGGGTGGCATGGTGGCACTGGTTATGGGCAGCATGGCGGTACAGTAGTTGTGGGTGGCATGGTGGCATAGTAGTTATGGGTGGCATGGTGGCACAGTAGTTATGGGTGGCATGGTAGTACAGTGATTAGCACTGCTGCCTCACAGCTCCAGGGACTCAGGTTCGATTCTAGTCTTGGGCAACTGTCTGTGTGGAGTTTGTCCATTCTCCCCATGTCTGCGCGGGTTTGCTCCAGTTTCCTCCCACAATCCCAAGATGTGCAGGTTAGGTGAATTGGCCATACTAAATTGTCCATGGTGTTCAGGGATGTGTTGGTTAGGTGCATTAGTCAGGGGTAAAAAACCATAGGGTAGGGGAATGGGTCTGGGTGGGTTACTCACAGTGGTTATGGGCGGCATGGTGGCACAGTAGTTATGGGCAGCATGGTGGCACAGTGGTTATGGGCAGCATGGTGGCACAGTAGTTATGGGCGGCATGGTAGTACAGTGATTAGCACTGCTGCCTCACAGCTCCAGGGACTCAGTTCGATTCTAGTCTTGGACAACTGTCTGTGTGGAGTTTGTCCATTCTCCCCATGTCTGCGCGGGTTTGCTCCAGTTTCCTCCCACAATCCCAAGACGTGCAGGTTAGGTGAATTGGCCATACTAAATTGTCCATGGTGTTCAGGGATGTGTTGGTTAGGTGCATTAGTCAGGGGTAAAAAACCATAGGGTAGGGGAATGGGTCTAGGTGGGTTACTCTTCAGAGGGTAGGTGTGGACTTGTTGCGCAAAAGGGCCTGTTTCCGCACTGTAGGGTTTCTAAGTCTAATTTTATAGGTTTCTATGAAATCCTCTCTTTATTCTTCTCAATTCTAGTGAATATATACCTAACTGATTCAACTTCTCCTCAAACGTCTGTCCCATCAACCCAGGAAACAGTCTATTAAACCTTTGCTGCATCCATCTAATGCAGGAATATCATCATATGAGGAGACCAAAATTGCAAGCAAAGCTCCAAGTGCGGTCTCACCAAGATCCTGTACAGTTACAGTAAGGTATCGCAGCTCCTGTCCTCAAATCCTCTCATTATAAAGGACAACATACTAATTGCCTTCTTTCTTAGCTGCTGCACCTGCATGTTTTCCTTCAGTGACTGGTGTATGAGGACACCCAGCTCTCAATGCACATATCCCTCTCTCAGTGTATAGCCATTCAGATAATAATCTGTTTTGCTACCAAATTGGACAACTTTACATTTATTCACATTATACTGCATCTGCCATGTATCTGCCCATTCACTCAACTGACCAAACTCATACTGCATCCTTCTCACAGTTCGCCCTCCCACCCAACTTTGTGTTCTATAGGTTTAAGGGAGACATTATAAAACCTTAAGATACAGGAGCAGAAGTTAGGCCATTCAGCCCATCAAGTCTGCTCCACTATTCAATCATGGCTAATAAGTTTCTCAACCCCATTCTCCCGCTTTCTCCCCATAACCATTGATCCCCTTGACAATCAAGAACCTATCTATCTTCATCTTAAATATACTCAGTGACCTGGCCTCCACAGCCATCTGTAGCAGTGAATTCCATAGATTCACCACCTTCTGGCTGAAGAAGTTGTTTCATTAGTTCTATTCGAGTTGTTATGCAAACCTCAAGATCCTGCAAATAGCAATGAGACTAAATGATAGCTGATTTGCTTCTGTTGACATTATTTCAGGTCTCCTCATTGACCAGGTCACCAAGAGAATGCTTTACTCCTTTTGGAATATTGTCATGGCATGATTTCACTATCCACCAGAACAGGCCATGATTCAGTGCAATCTCTTACCTGGATCACATTCCCTACATTACAACAGTGACCCACTTAAAAAAATACTTAATTGTTTGTTAAAATGCTTTGGGACATTCTGTTATCGCAAGGATTCACTAGTGAAATATCAGTGCTGTCATACAAAGACAAGAAGAAAACTTGGCTTTTAATGGTGTTTTCCAAAACTTCTGGATATCCTACAGTGCTTCACAAACAATGAAATGGTCTTAGAACGCAGTCATTTTGACAAAGATGGCAGGTTAGATATCACATAACAAATTTCAGAAACTGCAAAGTGATAATGATAAAGTTAATCTGGTTTGTTTAGATGAGATTAGATTCCCTTCAGTGTGGAAACAGGCCCTTCAGCCCAACCAGTCCACACCGACCCTCCGAAGAGTAACACACCCAGATGCATTTCCCTTTGACTGACGCACCTAACACTATGGGCAATTTATCCTGGCCAATTAATCGGACCTGCACATCTTTTTGGACTGTGGAAGGAAACTGGAGTACCTGGAGGAAACCCATGCAGACACGGGGAGAACGTGCAAACTCCTCATAAGACAGTCACCCGTGGCTGGAATCAAACCTGGGACCCTGTCGCTGTGAGGCAGCAGTGCTAACCACTGAGCCACCTTGCCACCCCCATTGATTTGATAGTTGTAAATCAACTAGTGTTAGTGATGTTAATAGAGGATTAAATACTGAACCAGATTCTTTTTATTTGAAATTACATTATAGAATATTTGATGAGCCACAAAAGGACAAATGGGTTTAACACTTCATATGAACAGCACCTTATGACTTATTAGTAAGGTAAAGGAATATATAAATGCAAGTTGACACTTTCATCATTGCTGGAGAGCATTAGGTTGGACATTGAAGAGAACAATTGCCAAACATCTTTCACTCCTGTTTAAGTATGTGCCAAGCTTATGGTTCAGCTGTCTTGAAAGATTTATTGATCGAGCAGTATGTGGGAGCTGAATACTTGAGCACGGTTGAAATGACAATTGCGGAAGCCCATTGATTTGATAGTTGTAAATCAACTGGTGTTTATTTAGCTTCCTCACCCTGACAGGGCCAAGAACTCGTTCAAACAGACCCCTAGGACATTATCAACTGCCAGCTGCTTTGTCTGTACGACACAAGTTTTGTGTTCCACTATAGCTCAGTGAGCTCAGCCACTGATTAGGTCAGCCATTCAGTACATAAACCACCTCCACGTTTTGAGATGGGTGACTGTAGCTGAGGCATTGGTCACTGGGTCAGAGAGAAAGCAGGGTAGATACAGCACAGAATTAAATACAGATTAAAGCACGCGCTGCATTTAGCATCAAATACTTAAGAATATGTATGGCACGGGTCTAAATAGAGAGTAAAGAACCCTTTGCATCACCATCTGTCAAATATTCCCAAAGTAGGTACAGCATAGTATCAAATACAAAGTAAATCTTTCTACACACTAGCCCCATCAAACATTCCCAGGATATCTACAGCACAGGGTTAGATATAAAGTGAATTGTCTGATGTGCTACCCCCACCAAACATTCTTAGGACTGATACAGCAGGGAGGAACATACAGAGTAAATCTTCCTTTAGAATTATAGAATCCCTACTGTGTGAAATTAGGCGATTTGGCCAATCAAATAAAGATCGACCCTTCAAACAGCATCCCACAGAGATCTGCCCCCCTACCCTATCCCTATAACCCTGTATTTCTCATGGCTAATCCACATAGCCTGCATTGTGGGAGGAAACCAGAGCACCTGGAGGAAACCCATGCAAACTCAGGGAAAACGTGAAAATTCCACACAGACAGTCACCCAAGGCTGGAATCAAACCCGAGTCCCTGGCGATGTGAGACAACAGTGCTAACCACTGAGCCACCATGCCACCCTTTATGTTATCCCATCACCATATTAGGCCAAATGACTAAAATGTAGTATTTAGTGTCATATGAAAAGGAGATAAGAGCAGCTGAGAGGGTTTTGAGAAGAATTCCAGAGATGAGGATTATGGGTGCAAAAGAGGCCAGAAATGGAGAATTGCTGTCATTTTAGGAACATATAGGATTGGCAGATCATATGAGATCAGGAATTAAGAGATTACTTGGTGTCATTTGAAATTATATTTAAATCTGAATTGTTCAACTGAACGATTGTGTGAAACACACGACACTAGATTACTTAGTGTACTGGTTCAGCAGTCTAACTTCGAATAGAGCAATGTTGGAAAAAGAATTGGGCTAACTTTTGGACATGTATCTGAAAGAAGGATCTCGAATCTGGTGGGTTGCTTAAAAATTTAACCTGCTGTCTCGATGTGTTCTGGGCCAATATATGATTCCAACTACATTTTACAAATGATAACATTCATCCCTGGCACATGCTTTGCAAAGTCTTTGTTCATCCCTTGATGCCTAAGTAGGTGGAAGTGAGCCTTCTACTCAGAGCACTAGAGCCAGTTTGACAAAACTGAGTGATGTGCTAGACCTTACCAGAAACAGTTAGGAATCCATCACTTGCTATTAGCCTGTTTCAAGTGACGTGAGTAATGGCTGACATGGACAGTACACAAAAATATTTACAGCAGAGGTAGAGGGCACAAAACTACAGGAAGCTAGCTTCCATGTTAAGCACATTGGCATTTCTTCACATATTGTCCTTTTTGCAAAATCAAAACAAGTTTTAATGCACTATAATTTACAATTGCAAATTTTGCAAATTATCAAATGTACATGGTCACAAAGAAAATTATTATTCATTAACAGAAAAGTCTAATCAGTTCCACTTTAATCATTCTTAGCAGAGAACCTTCAAATTGTGCAAGTTTCCTAATGGCACCTGTGCACATTGTTGTTGACTGCTCCTCTGATATCAGCTAATCCCGAGAATGATGTTCCTTCTTCGGGGAGTGTTGTTCCCATGGCAATTCCTATGACTATATACATTTGGTCCATGTGACTTTGCTTTTGTTGATCCATTTTTGGTGATGGGGAGTAATGGACCCCTAGGACTGATGGGACTGTTGGTTGTTCTATAATCTGTGTGGGTGATAAGAAAATTGTGTATGTCTGCAATGTAACGATCTGGTGACATACATTCACTCTGTTATAACAAGGTGACAATTTTTCAACATCCATCCCAAATTGCCAGATGGGTTGACTTTTGTTCAGAGCATTGAATATTTGCATTCTGACTAACTCTTCAATGTTTAACTCAGGCAATAACTGGGCAGTTTTACCAAAGTGAAATTTAGTTTTTTGTCATTTACTTTGATATTGTCACTCATACTTGTTACGACTTATAAGTTTATGAGCTTTTTGCTATTGGACAAGTAACTTTGGAGAAGAGTGATGTCTTATTAGACTGGACTACGTTCAAAGTCTTCAGTAAGTCTTGCTGTAATCTCTGATCAAGCACTGCCTCATACAAGTCTCTGCTGGGTTCATTTGATTTCTTTATGATCCTTTGGTGATTTTCACCCTAGTTCGGTCTCTTAATTTGACTGGGGATGGTGTGGAAATGATATATGGTATTGAAGGTCCCAATCCTCGATGGATCAGCTGAAGTCTTCACTTCTTGAATTGAGAACCATCACCACTCATCACAATGTCTGGAATGATGTAATCTTTAAAGTGGGCCTTGAGGCATACTGAAATCTCACTTAAAGTCACTGACAACAGCTAGCCTAAGTTCCAGTATTGAACTTAGACTAGTAGTTATAAAACATAGAACATAGAACATTACAGCACAGTACAGGCCCTTTGGCCCTCAATGTTGTACCGACCTGTGGAACCGATCTGAAGCCTATCTATCCTACACTCTTCCATTTCCATCCATATGTTTAACCAATGAGCATTTAAATACCCTTAAAGTTGGCGAGTCTATTACTGTTGTAGGCAATGCGTTCCACACCCCGACTACTCTCTGAGTAAAGAAACTACCTCTGACATCTGTCCTCTATCTATCACCCCTCAATTTAAATCTATGTCCCCTTGTGTTAGCCACCACCATCCAAGGAAAAAGGCTTTCACTGTCCACCCTATCTAACCCTCCGATTATCTTACATGTCTCAATTAAGTTAGGGGAGAAAGTGAGGTCTGCAGATGCATGAGATCAGAGATGAAAATGTGTTGCTGGAAAAGCGCAGCAGGTCAGGCAGCATCTAGGGAACAGGAGAATCGACGTTTCGGGCATTAGCCCTGAAGAAGGGCTAATGCCCGAAACGTCGATTCTCCTGTTCCCTAGATGCTGCCTGACCTGCTGCGCTTTTCCAGCAACACATTCTCAATTAAGTTAGGCCACATTTGGAATATTGCGTGCAATTCTAGACTCCTTCGTATCGGAAAGATGTTGTGAAACTTGAAAGGGTTCAGAAAAGATTTACAAGGATGTTGCCAGGGTTGGAGGATTTGAGCTATAGGGAGAAGCTGAGCAGGCTGGGGCTGTTTTCCCTGGCCGAGGGGTGACCTTATAGAGGTTTACAAAATTATGAGGGGCATGGATAGGGTAAATAGGCAAAGTATTTTCCCTGGGGTTGGGGAGACCAGAACGAGAGGGCATAGGTTTAGGGTGAGAGAGGAAAGATATAAAAGAGACCTAAGAAGCAAGGGTGGTACGGGTATGAAGCAAGAAGCAAGACCTAAGAAGGGGGTGGTATGGGTATAGAATGAGCTGCCAGAGGAAGTGGTGGAGCCTGGTACAATTGCAACATTTAAGAGGCATTTGGATGGGTGTATGAATAGGAAGGGTTTGGAAGGATATGGGCCGGGTGCTGGCAGGTGGGACTAGATTGGGTTGCGCTATGTGGTCGGCATGGACAGGTTGGACCGAAGGTTGTGTTTCCATGCTGTACATCTCTATGACTCAATAAGTCACCTTTCAACCTTCTGCTCTCTATCGAAAACAACCTCCAGTCCCTCAGCCTTTCCTCGTAAGAACTTCCCTCCATACCAGGAAACATCCTAGTAAATTTCCTCTGCACCCTTTCCATAGCTTCCATGTCCTTCCTACAATGCAGCATGGCCGCACCAGAGTTTTGTAATGCTCCAGCATGTGCTCATGACCCTAAAACGTATTCCCTCTACCAATAAAAGCTAACACACTGTATGCCTTCTTAACAACCCTATCAACCTGGGTGACAACTTTAAGGGATCTATGTACATAGACGCCGAGATCCCACAGCTCATTACACTACCAAGAATCATACTACTAACCGAGTACACTGTATTCCTGTTGTTCCTTCCAAGATGAATCACCTCACATTTTTCCACATTAAACTCCATTTGCTATCTCTCAGCCCAGCTCTGCACCTTATCTATGTCCCTCTATAACCTGCAACATCCTTCAGCACTAAATACAACTCCACCAACATCCACAAATTTACTAACCCATCCTTCTACACCCTCATCCAGGTCACTTATAAAAATGACAAACAACCATGGCCCCAAAACAGATCCTTGTGGTCCACCACAAGTAACTGAACTTCAGGATGAACATTTCCCATCAACTCTATTTTCTTTCAGCTAGCCAATTTCTGATCCAATACATTAAATCACTCACAATCCCATGCTTCCATATTGTGTGCAATAGCCTACCATGGGAACCTTATCAAACGCCTTACTGAAACCCATATACACTACATCAACCGATTTACCCTCATCCACCTGTTTGGTCACCATCTCAAAGAACTCAATAAGGTTTGTAAGGCACAACTGACCCTTCACAAAACCGTGTTGACTATCCCTAATCAACCTATTCCTCTCTAAATGATTATAAATCCTATCTCTTATAACTATTTCCAACACTTTACCCACAACCAAAGTAAGGCTCACTGATCTATAATTACCAGGATTGTGTCTACTCCCTTTCTTGAACAAAGGGACAACATTTGCTATCTTCCAGTCTTCTGGCACTATTCCTGTTGACAATGACGACATAAAGATTAAAGGCTCTGCAATTTCCTCCCTGGCTTCGCAGAGAATCCTAGGGTTAATCCTATCCAGCACAAGGCACTTATCTATTTTCACACTTTCCAGAATTGTTAACACCGCCTCCTTGTGAACGTCAATCCCATCTCGTCTAGTAGTCTGTATCTCAGTGTTCTCCTCAACAACATTGTGTTTTTCCAATGTGAATACTAGCGAAAAATATTCATTTAGCACTTTCTCATCTCCTCAGACTCTATGCACAACTTCCCACAACTATCCTTGATTGGCCCTAATTTTTTTCTAGTTATTCTTTTATTCTGACTATACCTATAGAAAGCTTCAGGGTTTTCCTTGATCCTATCTGCCAACGACTTCTCATGTCCCCTCTGGCTCTTCTTAGCTCTAACTTTAGGTCTTTCCTGGCTAACTTGTAACTCTCAAGCGTCCTAACTGAGCTTTCATGTCTCATCCTAACGTAGGCCTTCTTCTTCCTCTTGACAAGAGATTCACCTTCTTTAGTAAACCACGGCTCCCTCGCTCAACCACTTCCTCCCTGCCTGACAGGTACATACTTATTAAGGACACACAGTAGCTGTTCCTTGAATAAGCTCCACATTTCAATTGTGACCATCTCCTGCAGTTTCCTTCCCCATCCTATACATCATAAATCTTGGCCTAATCACATCATAATTGCCTTTCCCCCAGCTATAACTCTTGCCCTGCAGTATATACCTAATCCCTTTCCATCACTAAAGTAAACATAATTGAATAGTGGTCACTATCATCAAAGTGCTTACCTACCTCCAAATCTAACACCTGGCCAGGTTTATTACCCAGTACCAGATCCAATGTGGCCTCACCTCTTGTTGGCTTGTGTACATATTGTGTCAGAAAACCCTTCTGCACACAATGGACAAAAATTGACCCATCTAAAGAACTATAGTATTTCCAATCAATATTTGGAAAGTTAAAGTTCCCCATAACAACTACCCTGTTACTCTCGCTCCTATTCAGAATTAGCTTTGCTATCCTTTCCTCTACATCTCTGGAACTATTCGGAGGCCTATAGAACACTCCTAACAGGGTGACCTCTCCTTTCCTGTTTCTAACCTCAGCCCATACTACCTCAGTAGACGAGTCCTAAAACCTCCCTTTCTGCCATCGTATTACTGTCCTTGACAGTAAAATGCCACACCTCCCCCTCTCTTACCATCATCTCTGTTCTTACTGAAACATCTAAATCCTGGAATCTGCAACAACCATTCCTGTCCCTGCTCTATCCATATCTCTGAAATGGCCACAGCATCGAAGTCTCAGGTACCAACCTTATTCCAGATCTCCTGGCGTTGAAGTAGACAACTTCAAACCATCTTCCTGCTTGCTGATGAACTCTTGTGACCTTGAAACCTCATTTCTGACCTCACTGCTCTCAACCCTCTGGCCAGTAGAACTACAATTTCAGTTTCCATCCCCTGCTGAATTAGTTTAAACCCTCCCGAAGAGCATTAGTAAATTTCCCCCCCAGGATATTGGTACCCCTCAGGTTCAGGTGTAGACCATCCTGTTTGTAGAGGTCCCACCTACCCCAGAATGAGTCCCAATTATCTAGATATCCAAAACCCTCCCTCCTGCACCATCCCTTTAGCCATGTGTTCAACTTTTCTCTCTCTCTCTCTCTCTCTCTCTCTCTCTCTCTCTCTCTCTCTCTCTCTCTCTATTCTTTGCCTTGTTAGCATGTGGCACAGGTAATAAACCAGAGATAACAACTTTGTTTGTTCTAGCTCTAAGCTTCCACCTTAGCTCCCTGAATTTCTGCCTTAAATCCCCATCCCTTTTCCTATCTATGACGTTAGTGTCTATGTGGACTAGTGGGTAGTGAAAAGACAATCAGTTCTTGCTCAAGTGAAGAGGCTACTCCCACATTCAACAATGGTCTGCTTGGCATATCATGTATCTTTAGTTTGCCGTAGCTTCATATCTGTTACAAACACTTCACAGTTGTTGTGGTCCTGGATCTCACTCATTATGTTTGGCCAGTCTTCTCTTGCTATCCTCAGACTGGACTCAATTCTTTGGTGGTTTTCATTGACCTGTTTTAGCATCTCATGCCCCACCTCTTCAGGGATAATGATTCTATTTCCATTTCATAGCACGCCATCTAGGGTTGTCACTTCATTTTTGTAAGCCCAACACGCAAACATATGAAATAGGAGCAGGACTAGGCTATTCAAACTCTCCAGCCTGCTTCACCATTTGGTAATGGCTTCTCTATTTCTGTCTCGAATTCCACAATAAAAAGTATATTCAAGACCGAGACAGACATATTTTTAATCAGTAAGGGAATGAAGTACTGTAGAGAAAAGGCAGGAAAATGGAGTTGTCAGATTAACAATGATCTCACTGAATGGCAGAGCAGACTCAATGGGCTAAATAGCCTACTTCTGGTCTTAGGTCTATGGTTCTATGATCGTATTCCCATCTACCCCTAGTAACCATTGCTGCCCTTTCCTAACAAGAATCCATGTATCTCCACTTTAAAAATATTCGGTGACCCTGCCTTCCCCACCTTCTGATGCAGACAGTTCCAAGGTTGCACAACTTCCTGAGAGAAAAGTAATTCCCTTCAACTTTGCCCTAAAGGGTGGCCCTAATCTTTAAACAGTTCTGGACTGATACATGAGATCAAACATTCTTTCCATAGCCACCTTGTCAAGACTATTCAAAACCTTGTATACTTCAGTGAAATCATCGCACACCCTTCTAAACAGCAGTGGAAACAAGATTAGAGTGGTGCTGGAAAAGCACAGTGGGTCAGGCAGCATCCAAGGAACAGGAAAATCGATGTTTCGGGTAGGACTCATTCATCAGGAAGGGCTGATTCCTGATGAAGGGCTCTTGCCCAAAATGTCAATTTTCCTGCTCCTCGATGCTGCCTTACCTGCTGTGCTTTTCCAGCACTACTCTAGTCTTGTCTCGGATCTCCAGCATCTGCAGTCCTCACTTTTGCCTTGCAGAAGAAACAAGCCCAGTCTTTCTCCATGAGACCATCCACTTTTTCCAGATATCATTCTGGTAAAACTCCTCAAAAATGTTTCCAAACTATTTGTACCTTTCCTTCCACATGGTGACTAAATTTGCACACACAAGTATTCAAGGTTTGGTCTCACTGCTGCACTGTATAATTGAACCACAACATCCCTACATTTATGTTCAATTCCTTGCATAATGAAGGTTAGGAGGTACCAGTGTTAGACTGGGAAAGACAAAGTTAAGTATCACACAACGCCTGGCTATAGTCCAACAGGTTTATTTCATCAGATCAGATGAAGGAGCAGTGCTCTAAAAGCTAGTGCTTTCAAATAAACCTGTTGGACTATAACCTGGTGTTATGTGATTTTTAACTTTGTATAATGAAGAACGGCATTCCATTAGCTTAATTAATTACTTGCTGTGGATACATAACAACATTTTGGAACTCATGCATTAGTACACTGAGGTCCCTTTGAGTCATTGTAAACTGATGTGTCCTTAAGGCTTTCATAGCTACTTACTACAACACTTCAAGTGTTGCATCGTTTGTGTAAGAAACCTTGTTCTCCAACTTAATGTTTCAGTGCATCTCATTGAATCTGGAAGATTTCACACTCTGCTTTAGCATCTTCTGTTTCCTTCATAAGGATTGCTGCTCTCAACATCATGCAACTGATTCTTTCACTTGTCTGTCACATCCAGATAACATCGTAGAATCCCAACAATGTGGAAGCAGGCCATTTGGCTATCAAATCCACACCAACCTACTGAAGAGCATCCCACCCCTCCACTCTGCATGGTTGACTGACCTAGCCTGCACATCCTTGGATACAATGGACAATTTAGCATGGCCAATTGACCTTACCTGCACATCTTTAGACCATGGGAGGAAACACAGGAAACACATGTAGACATAGGGAGAATGTGCAAACTCGGCAAAGACAGGACCCCCCAAGGCTAGAATTGAACCCGGGTCCCTGGGCACAGTGAGGCAACAGTGCTAAACACTGAGCCACCATGCTTCCCAAGTTTCTCAGCTGAATGAAGCAACATTCTTTGCAGATGATTTCGAGCAGACGTTGCAGAAGTTGCTTTGAAGTCGCTTGTGATCACATTCCACCGTCATTTTTGCCTCGTGCACATAGGTGCTTACAAATACTCACAAGCAAAAGCAATAACCAGGCAGCCTTTCTCAATCTGCGTGAAGCACCGTGTTAATAAATGCAAAATACTGCAAAATACTGCAGATGATGAAAATCTGAAACAAAAACAGAAATTGCTGGAGAAACCCATTAGTTCTGGAAGCAGTGGTGGAGAGAAAATCAGAATTTAAGTTTGGTATGAGTTTGTTCTGAAGAATAATCTTTCAGGGTGTGAAATGTTAACTCATTCTCTAGTATCACCTTATGGCAAATGTAAATGCCACTGGTTAGCCTTGTTGGACTGGTGTTGCTCCAAATCCAGTCTCACTGGTGTCATACATGTGACGTCATCAATGACATCATAGAACATCATCATAGGTGATGTCATTACGAGTTTGATTTGAGTGAAAGTCTCCTCTTATTCTGAGCCACATTGCCACTGCACGTCCTTAGAGTGAGCTTGTGCTGAGAGTCACACATCAATGAGAACTTACATGAGAACGTTGCTGATCGAGAAGAGTGGAGCAGGCTCAAGGGACCGAATGGCCTACTCCTGATTCTATCTCCCTAAGCTCCAATCATGGCATAGGTGATAAGAGCAGGGCGATTATTGAACTGCACAGGATTTTGGTTAGGCCAGAGCTGCAGTACTCTGTGCAGCTCTGGTTACTATACCATAGGAAGGATTGATTGCCCTGGAGGGGGGTGCAAAGGAGATTCACCAGGATTTGCCTGGGGTGGAGAAGTTTAGCTTGAAAAGGGGATAGATAAGTTCAGACTGTTTTTGTTAGAGCAACATAGGTTAATGGAGACCTGACAGGGGGGTATTAGATTATGAGGGATATGGACAGGGTGAATAGAAAGCAGCTGTTCCTCTGAGTTAAAGGGTCAACAACGGGGGATAATTTTGAGGGGAAAGGCAGGAGTGGTAAAAGGAGGGATTTGTGAAAAAAATATTTTTCATCCAGAGGATGGTCAGAATCTGGAATGCACCGCCTGGGAGGATAGTTGGGACAGGAAACCTCATAACCTTTAAACTGTACTTGGATGAGCCACTTGAAACGTCATAACATTCAAGGCTATGGGCCAAGTGCAGGACAGTGAGACTAGTGAAGATTTAAAGTAGTTTTTGTCAGTGTAAACCCGATTCTGGGAATTCTCAATCTGCTGATGATGAATGTTTAACCTGAATTGTCCAGGAACATAACTGCTCCAACACTATGTGCCCTTTGTACCCTTGGGGCAATTAGAATTGAACAATAAACCATGCCCGTGTCAGTATTGATTGGACCAAAATAGCAGCTAGTAAAATGGAATTGTACAATTATTCTGAACCAGTGGGCTGCTTGGAGAAAGGTATTATTGAGATTGGGATATTTGATCATTTTGAATGAGTTTTAGATTCAGCTGAAAATGCAATCTGCAGCTGTAGGAGGATATTCAATAAGAATTTTGAAACTCTGATTGATCAGGAGCCCAGAATCATTTCCCATCATTAGTATTTCAACTCTGCATCTCTGTCTGGCTTTGTCTTTATTGCATGTGAACTGAAAATGTCACCCAGCAACGGGCATGGTGCCTTCACACCACCCATACACTGAAACACCACGGCAGTGACTGGAAGAACAGCACTTTATACTCTGCCTCTCGAGCTTACAGCCCAGTGGCCTCAACATAGAGTTCACCAGCTTCAAAATCTCCCCACCCCCAACCTCATCCCATGTCCAGCCCTCCCTCTCCTTCCCACCTCCTTGACCAGACCTAACTTTCCTCCTCTTCCCTCATCTTCCCTCTCAACTATCTGCTACATGCTTCCCACTGAGCAATCACTATCAACCCCTCCCTGCATCACCTATCACCATCTCACCTACCTTCGCACCCCTCCAGCCCCACCCCCTCCCTCCAATTATTTCTGAGTTCCCTTCCCCCTCCCCAGTCCTGATGAAGTGTCCTGACCTGAAACATCAACTTTCCCCGCTCCTCTGATGCTGTCTGGCCTGCTGTGTTTTACCAGCTCTATATTTTATTGACCCTGACTTTCAGCATCTGCAGTCCTTACTATCTCCAAGTACATGTCGCTTTCCTGTTAACTGGATCACGTTGATCCCTGATGGACAGCCTAGAAAAGGAAGAGAATGACTGCTCTGTGATACACAGGAGCTTAAGAGCTGGAGTCAATCTTTTAACCCCTTGAGTCAATTCTGCCATTCAGGGTAGATCTGCAATGGTGCAAACTAACTCCTTACACCCAAATTTACTCCTTAATTCCCTTGGCAAATAACAATCTGTCAATCGTCAATGGAACGACAGTAGCTGAGCTAAGAGCAATTGGCAATTGCAACTCCTCCCCGCCTCTCTTCCAGTTTAGCAATTACACAGAGACAGCCAAGCATTTTGACACAGATAATTAGGGTCCTTGAGGCAAGTGAATGCAGAGGTCAGAGGAGAGATTATTAAAATGAAGTGTTGTGTTCTCAGGTGCTAATCAGGCAATGACAGTGTTGAAGAACAGGATATTCGACCGCTTGGCACTGGCTCACATTACTTTGCAATCCCCTGTTCGATATGCCCCTAGCCACTTGACTTGCTCGGGTAATTGGATATTGTATTTCATTTGATTCGTGCAGTGAACAGTGTAAATTGAACATCCAACCAACCCACTGCTGTAGCCTTTGTGTTTGTTCAAAAAAGACTAACCCTCAGCCAACAGCAAGAATGCAATCTCGGATACAACCGATCTATTTGCGTTTGAAAGGCTAACATTTCAGACAATGCCTTTTGCCATCTCAGGTCATCCCAAAGTGCTTCACAGCCCATGGAGTATTCTTGAAGCAAAAACAGAAATTGCAGGAAAAGCTCAGCGGGTCTGGCAGCATCTGTGGAGGGAAATCAGAGTTAACGTTTCATTAACTTCTTCAGAGGAAGGGTGACTGAACCCAAAACGTTAACTCTGATTTCTCTCTACAGGTGCTGCCAGATCTGCTGAGCTTTTCCAGCAATTTCTGGTTTTGTCTCTGATTTACAGCATCCGCAATCTTTTCGATTTTTACTGAGTACTCTTGAAGATTACGTATTGTTGCATTGTAAGAAACAAACCAATCTGGCACCCAGCAAGCTCCTGCAAAAACTCAATAGTAGATAAAGAGAATTTGCTTTTGTAATTCAGGCGCAGCAGCCCAAAGCTCGGTCGCAGTGGTGTTCTCAGCACCAAGGATGTAAAATGTCCTGGTAATTCCTCCAGCCTGCCTCAAAACCAGATCAGCCATTCACCTCAGAATCTTCGCTATCTCTGAGGGATTGGCTGTGTTCTATCTTTTATTACCTTTATTAAAGCTAAAGCACCTCTTTAATAATTTCAATTTCTCCCCCATGTCTTGTCGCGCTGGAGAATGTTCCAGCAGATGGACAGGCCATTCAGCGCATCAAGTCTATAGCAGTGCTTTTCTCGGCACAGTCTTTCCCAGATTTGAAATGTTTAATATGAGAGGGCATGCATTTAAAGCGAGACGGGCAAAATTCAATGGAGATGTGAGGGGAAAGTTTTGTGCACAGAGAGTGTAAACGCCCTGCCAGGTGCAGTGGTGGAGGCAGATACAGTCGGAGCATTTAAGGGACTTTTAGATAAACACATGAATATGTAAGGAATGGAGGGATATGAACCAAGGGCAAGCGGAAGACATTTGTTTAATTTGGTGTCATATTTGTCATAAAGCACAACAGGGCCCATTGCTGTGCTGTCCTCTTCAATGTTCTGTGTTCTAATTTCCTCCAGTCAAATCTAATTGCCTTCACCAGGCCCATTCTCCATAATGGGCGGCGTGGTGGCTCAGTGGTTAGCACTGCTGCCTCACAGCACCATGGTCCCAGGTTTAATTCCAGCCTCAGGTGACTGTCTGTGTGGAGTTTGCACATTCTCCCTGTGTCTGCGTGGGCTTCCTCCCACCGTCCAAAGATGTGCATGCCAAGTGAATTGGCCATGCTAAATTGCCCATAGTGCTAGCTGCATTAGTCAGAGGGAAATGGATCTGGGTGGGTTACTCTTCCGAGGACCTGTTGGGCTGAAGGGCCTGTTTCCACACTGTAGGGAATCTAATCTAATCTAATCTAATATTCAGCTTTTGCAGTCAACAATCTAATAGGGTTATTAGAAAAGATGTGGAAACATTTGACAGGGATGCTTTCTGATAAAGTGGTTATAATGATCAGGGAATGCCAATCAGGCTGGGACTCTTTTCTCCAGAAAAGAGAAGAATGAGGGTGACCTGATGGAGGCCTTTAACATTTTAAAAGGATTTGAGAGGGTAGGCACAGAGATTTTTTTCCACTTGTGGAATCAAAAGTTACCAATTACCAATAAAGCCATTTGGGAAATCAGGAGAACCATCTTTGTTGTGAGATAGTAAAACTCGCTGCCATAAGGAGTGGTTGCGATTAAAACAGATACAATTAAAGGAAAACTAGAAGGAGGAAGAAGTAAAAGGAAAGACGGTCAGCCGAAGAGGGGTAGGAGCAGGTTTGAGAGCAATGTAAACATTGGCATGCAAATAGCCTGTTTCTGAGCTGTAAATGAATGATAACTGGGTTTAAATTATTTTAAAGGAATTTATCAGCTCAACTGCAGTTTTGATAAATTTTAAGCTTTCTCTTACAGGGATTTATTTCTTAATTTCCCCTGAGATTTCCTCTCCACCTTTGATCCATAAAAGATTTATAACCAGTTCCAGACAGAAATAAATGCGGTTAGCATCAACAATCAAAAAGGAGAAAACAACTTCTTGAATTTTGATATTCTTTAATGAGTGCAATAAATCAAACAACTCAGTAAAGACTCACCTCAGTTGACAGATCTAGTAATTGTGAATGAGATTCAAAGGGAGGTAATTGTGAATTGTAATATGTTACCACAGATTAATGGTAGTCGTGGAGATTCTGTGAATACTTAGTCTACAATGAATAAACTGGATTTGCCTTTGTATGTGAACGTCCACAGCATGTTCTAATTTAAATTGGATTGAATTACCCTGCGTTGTGTAACAGTTAGGATACACTGCATTGTGTCTGTATATCAATGTTCCATTATATAGTGACTATTAGCATACAGTTAAATCCTGATTAAGTATATGAGTAATGGATTTGTATCGACATTAGCATACGTTCGAATTGGTGAGTGGCGTTGGATGGAATGTGCATCTCATTATTGTGACAACATTTCAAAAGTGCTTCATTGACTTTAAGGTCCTTGGGAAAGATGTTATCAAAATATATCTTTACTCAGCGAGTCGTGAGTTCATGGAATGCCCTGCCAGTAGCAGTGGTGGACTCTCCCTCTTTATGGGCATTTAAGCGGGCATTGGATAGGCATATGGAGGATAGTGGGCTAGTGTAGGTTAGGGTGGGCTTGGATTGGCGCAACATCGAGAGCCAAAGGGCCTGTACTGCGCTGTATTCTTCTATGTCCTACGTTCTATAAGTGTTTCCTTTCATTTTACAGAATTCTCTTCCACTGCATGAGAAGAAAGCCTTTGCAAAGAAAGCTGGAAAGTGATGTAATGATTTTCATCTAGATTGATCCCGAGAAGTTCCCTGACGAGGCCTCAGTGCTCCATGTAGTTTCCCAGGAATGTACACAAGACAATGTCAACTGCGGCTGGTGGACCATCAACACTCTGTGAGAGCCTGAGGCTTGATGATCTTCCTTGGACCTGCAGACTGGCCCAATCTGAGGCCTAGGACTTGAGGCTGTGGGACGCACTAAAACTTGAAAAAACATTTTGTCACAAGGCACTGAAGGACTGGAAACAGTGGAAAAGATGTTATGCTGAATACCTGACGTGACCTGTATATTGTGAATATCAAAAGTATCGCAAGTGGAAAATGCTTCATGGGAAAAATAATTAATTCTTCTACACTTCCTGTCATAATCAATTTAGAATTTTTCAAAATTACTTTTACAAGCTTTAAAAAGACTTTTACAGAATTGTGCAGAATGTGTTTTGTTTTACTATTTTACTATGAATATAACCTGATTTTAAAGGGTCACACAAGCAGATTTTTATGCTTGTCAAGTTG
The DNA here is from genome assembly GCF_004010195.1 of Chiloscyllium plagiosum. Lineage (NCBI taxonomy): Eukaryota > Metazoa > Chordata > Chondrichthyes > Orectolobiformes > Hemiscylliidae > Chiloscyllium > Chiloscyllium plagiosum. Next base: position 63,089,618 of record NC_057722.1, read on the forward strand.
AATGGTATCAGTGTTGTAAATGGAGTCCTTTCATTCAGTTGCCTTTTCTGCCCATCAAGTAGTCCCTGAGCAGATAGCTTTGTGGTTCAAATACAGAGTAAAGCTCTCTCTGCACTGTCCCCATCAAACACCCAGGCCATGGACAGCATAAGGTAGGATACAGAGTAAAGCTCTCTCTGCACTGTCCCCATCAGGCTCTCAGGTTAGAAACAGCACAACGTTAGGTACAGAGTAAAGCTCTCCTATCTTATCCAAGGCTCCCATGTCAGGTACAGATTAACTGTTCATTTGGTAACTACCTCAATCTTAATTAAATTTTACTTGTCCCCAGTCAAATTTGTCCTATCTTTGATTGAGATTGCAATGTAGTCCAAAATCAAAATCAATCTCCATGTGTCAGCTGCCTGTCCCCTCTCCTGCAATGAGCTATGATAAACAGCATCCTCTCTAGCTGTTGCTTACTGAAACAAGAAGACAGCACTATGAACCAATGATCTTTCGGATCGATGGTCCATTAGTCAAAATCAATATAAAAAGTGAGTTATTTTGAACTCTCTCACGTGTCCCTGGTGATCTTACCATCAGCATTTCTTCCACTCCCTTTATAAGTAAAACTTTTACCATTTGTTATGGTTCCCCAACTGCTTCCAATATTTTCCTTTCTCATTCAGTTGTACCTCTCACCTGTGTGCTGCCCTTGCATCACCCCAATCTTTGCTACGTATGAAGTGACCAATGACTCTCCCTCATTGAGCAGCCCAGAGGAAGCTCATTTGTTTCCACTTTTCTCTCTCCTTACTTATGTATTGATTAAAAACCTTTGGCAATTGGTAGAAGTGAATAACTGGCTTTCTTCAGGCTTTAGGTATTTTATTTTATTTTATTTTCAAAAAGGGAGTGCAAACGCCCACACCCAAAATATACATGGTCCACGGACTCCACAGCACCACAGAATAAGCAATTGGGCTGGGAGTCCATGAACCACCGCAATCTGCGGTTGCAGGGGACTGCTGCGTGCAGCGCTTTAGGTATTTTACTGAAGAGAGAGAAAGATCCACACAACCTGCCCCTTCTGCAGTCCAAAGGCTTCTCAATGAATCGTTCACACCCACAAGCTGTTCAGTTGCCCAGGAACCAATCAGAGAAGTTTTGTCAGGTTGATGATCTTTGTATCTACAATTGGTTTCTTGTGCACTTGAAACCAATCAGCCAATGGTTGCTCGCCAAATCACAATTGACACACATATGTCCCCTTCACTGTTTTGATCACGCAGCACTGCCCTTTGATGTGAAGGACAGTGTTTGTCATTGGCCACCGGGGTGTTTTCCTATCTTCCTGGTGGTGGAATTTGAATAAAGATTCGTGCACTTTGTGTCTTTCACTGTGTCTCACAATGAAAAAAAACAAAAAGAAAAAAAAAGAGACACACATATGTCTCGGTACCATGGCATCTACAACGAGCTTCCTCCACTGCTTGAACAAAGCCAGCAGTGTAAACACCACACACAATGTGTTGCAGTAACTTGTTATAAAAAGTGCATCAAGTCCTTGGCTGATCAAAAATACAGAACAAAAAGTGAAAAGGTTCTTCATAGCTGTTATCTTCTAGCCATGTGGAGCACAGCCAAGACTGAATTTATTACTCTTAAACCATGATGGGCTTAAGAATCAACTACTTGCCATTGGCCTGATGGTCTGGATTAGCAGGGGCTTTCATGGTAATAGGGTTAAGAATTAGAAAAAGAAAATGAAATCATCTTTTCATTATGATGGTTCTTTTTTTTTTCTTAAGTGGGGAGGTGTTATGAAGTTGTAGGTGTGTACCGTACCTTTAAGAGAGAGTGAAAGCTGGCAAACTCCTGTCATGTGACTGACTAGCTGTCACAAAATGTGCTAGAAAATTGAAAGATGTAACATTTGGCTGTAGCCTAGATGCCTCAGTTATTTTCACGGCAGTTCGAATTTAACCAATCAGTTTAAATTATGCCCCAAGATACTAAAACCCAATCAAATTTGAATTTTACTGTTTCCCTTCTGTTTGGCGTTTGAAATAGTTGCATTTTAATCTGGTGATCATTTTTCCATGTGTCAGTCTGTGAAATTTTCAGGGTAGAGTTCTCTTTAGGGTCTATACGACCGCCTATAACTCCACTGTCATCTGATATCTCTATGCATAACCAAAGAGCCCCTTGGGTATCCCAGACTCCATTCATTCCACCAATGGAGATTGTGCCTTCAATTACCTAGACTCCAAGCTCTGGAATGCTCTCCTTTAACCTCGCCAACTCTCACCTCTAAGACATTCCGCAATGCCCATCTCCTTGCCCAAGCTTTTGGGCACCTGTCCTAATACCTCCTCAAGTGCATTTGTGTCAAATGTGGTTAGATCATTGTTCCTGTAAAGTGCATTGACATATTTTATTCAACTAGGGTTGCCATATAAATGCAAGTTGTAGTTATGAGGATGAGGAGGTGGGTCTGGGGTATCTCTAAAAATGGTTGTATGCCAATCTGATGCATCAATTAGCAGTGAGAATCATAGAATGGACTAATTAGACTATTTTCAAAGAGCCAGCATTGGGATTATGAACCAAATGGCCTAGAGCAGTGCTCTGTATTATTATTAGATTTCAGTATATTTTATTTCTGCAAATTTTTGTGAACAACTGGGAGTTTCCCAATCAGCGTCCTTGCTCAGGAGAAGGGTGAGGTTGAATTGCATACTTGTCCTGGAAAGAGCTCTTGTAAATGCTGAAGACTTAAAATAACATTGGCAGACATGCTTAATTAAAACGACAGGGCTGAAAGAGTCATTAAGGCAATCAGCATTTCAGAGTTTACGACTTGAGGACAAAGGTAGTCTCTTATCGGAAATATTGTTGCACCAAAAGTAATTGGCATGTTTGACACTAGTACAATTGTAAAGGTATTTGGAAACCTGCATCACCTGCCTCCTGGGCTTTTACAACCCTCTCAGCAGATATGGGGAGTGTGCCAAAGCAACTCAGTAGCTGGCTGTTAATTCCAAGCTATGTGTCTGCGTGCAGGGTGCATGCATTACAAACTAGTCAAACCGAAGCCAGAAGGATGTGCACTGATGGTCACTCCATTGGGAGAAATAAAGGGAGACTGCAGCTGAGTTCTTGCTATACAGCTCTTTAAATGAAGAGCAGCCTGCCAAGAGGCTGAATCTTGGGGACAAATGTTCTGAGGCCAGATTCAGACCTTGCAATCTTTTCCCAATTTCATAGCAACAAACAAATCCATACAGTAAGCCAAATTAATCAGGTGCTAAAATAAAACTAGGCAACACTATTCAGCAAGGCAAAAGTGAGGACTCCAGATGCTGGAAACCAGAATTTAGATCAGAGTGGTGCTGGAAAAGCACAGCAGGTCAGGCAGCATCTGAGGAGCAGGAAAATCGACGTTTCGGGCAAAAGCCCTTCAGGAACTGCCTGACCTGTTGTGCTTTTCCAGCAACACTCTGATCTAAACATTATTCAGCAGATTCATATTTCATTGATTCATTCCCTTTGATCGGCTAAGTTTGTCAGTGTGCTAGAGAAATGGTGAATTTGATCAAAATGGAGTAACTTTAACAGCTTCAGGCTGTCCCCAAGCGTCTGAAGTGAATCTGAAGTGCAGTCACAGCTGTGAAATATGAAACCGAGCAACTTGTGCACAGCAAGCTCCAACAAAAAGACAGATGTAACCAGATAATCCCTTTCTTTCCCCTGATATCAGACATAAGACCATAAGACATAGGAGCAGAAATTAGGCCATTCAGCCCATCGAGTCTGCTCCGCCATTCAATCATGGCTGATAAGTTTCTCAACCCCATTCTCCCACTTTCTCCCAGTAACCCTTGATCCCTGTGATACCCAGGAGCTTATCTATCTCTGTTTTAAATATACTCAATGACCTGGCCCCCACAGCCTTCTGTGGCAATGAACTCCACAGTTTCACCACTCTCTGACTAAAGAAGTTTTGCCTTATCTCTGTTCGAAAGGGTCTTCCCCTTACTCTAAGACTGTGCCCTCAGGTCCTAGTCTCTCCAACCAATGGAAACATCTTCCCAACATCCACTCTGTCCAGGCCAATCAATATTCTGTAAGTTTCAATTAGATCTCCCTCACCATCCACCACCACCACCCTCCTCCCCGCCGCCCCCCCCACCCACCGACTTCTCCATCACTCCATTGACCCAGAATCCTCAAACATTCCCCATATGTTAAGCATTTCATTCCTGAGACCATTCTCGTGAACTTCCTCTGAACACGCTCCAGGTTGAAGGATAACTATTGGCTGAGGAGCTCTTCTTCAAAGTGGGGCAAGAGGAGCTTTTTCCTTCACCTGAGAGGCCAGACAGGGTCGCAGTTTAACAGCAAAACTAGAAGAACTGTGAAAGCTGGAAATCAGAAACTGAAACAGATAGTGCTGGAAAAAGTCAGTAGATCTGGCACCATCTGTGGAGGGAGATCAGAGTTAACATTTTGAGTCCAGTGACCCTTTCTCACAACAGGTTTTTTTCGCTGGAGAGTAGGAGACTGAAGGGTGACCTTACAGACATTGAGAAAATTATGGTAGGTATAGCCAATCGCTTTTCACTGTGGTTAGGGAGACTAAAATTAGACAGCAAAAGTTTAAGTAGAGAGGGGAGAGATGCAAAAGGGTCCAGCAAGGTTTTTTTTTCACATAGAGGGCTGTGACTATCTGGAATGAGCTGCCAGAGGTAGTGATGGAAGTGAATACAATTTCATCATTGAAGAAACATATATATGGGTATGTGGATGGAATAGGTATGGAGGGATATGGACTAAACACAGATAAATGGGACTAGTTTAATCGTGAAACCTGGGCAGCATGGGCAGGTTAGGCCACAGAGTCTGTCTCCATACTGTAGACCTCTATGATTGTATGACTCTAACAATTCTGAAGAAGAGTTACTGGACCTGAAACATTAACTCTGATTTCTGTCCACAGGTGCTGCCAGACATGCTGAGCTTTTCCAGCAGTTTCTGTCTTCGTCTCAGTTTAACATCTTGTCCAAAACACAACACTGCAGCACTCAGAGGCTCAGTCTACAGTCTATCTTCTGCAGTTACACTGGCACCTCTCCCCACCTTTTCCTCCACTATTTTGATGATTGCATAGGCAATAACTTGTGCTCTCACGAGGAGGTTGAACAGTTCATCAACTTCACCACACGTTCCACCCCGACCTTAAATTCACCTGGACCATCTCTGACACCTCTCTTCCCCTTCCTGGACCTCTCCATCTCCATCAACGGTGGCTGACTCAAAACTGACATTTTCTACAAACACACCGACTCCCACATCTATCTGGATTACACCTCCTCCCACCCTGTCTCCTTCAAAAATGCTATCCCTCATTCCCAATTCCTCTGCCTACACCGCATCTGCTCCCAGGAGGACCAGTTCCACCACAGAACACACCAGATGGCCTCCTTCTTTAAAGACAGCAATTTCCCCTCCCACGTGGTTGATGATGCCCTTCAGTGCATCTCATCCACATCCTGCACCTCCGCACTCGAACCCCACCCCTCCCACCACAGAAAGGCCTGTACCCACCCCCCCCCCCCAGACTGGCGCCTTCTCGCAGAGCGCTTTTGGGAACATCTCTGGGACACCTGTACTAATCAACCCCACCGCCCCATGGCCGAACACTTTAACTCCCCCTCCCACTCCGCTGAGGACATGCAGGTCCTGGGCCTCCTCCATTGCCACTCCCTCATCACCCGATGCCTGGAGGAAGAACGCCTCGTCTTCTGCCTCGGATCACTTCAACCCTGGGGCATCAATGTGGACTTCACCAGTTTCCTCATTTCCCTTCCCCCACCTTACCCCAGTTTCAACCTTCAGCTCAGCACCATCCTCATGACCTGTCCCACCTGTCCATCTTCCTTCCCACCTATCCACTGCACTATCCTCTCCGATCTATCACCTTTACCGCCACTTCCATTCACCTGTTCCACTCTCAGCTACCTTCCTTCCAGCCCCACCCCCCTCCCATTTATCTCTCCAGCCCCAGTCTCATTCCTGATGAAGGGCCCCCTGCCAGAAACGTCGATTCTCCTGCTCCTTGGATGCTGCCTGGCCCGCTTTGCTTTCACAGTGTAACACTCTTGACTCCAGATTCTATGTTCTCAATTCTGGGCAGGAGTTCAAACCTACACGTGCCTGATTCAAGGTGAGAGTCGTGGCCAATAAATGCAGGCTAATAATTAGGAATTATCAGGTTAATTCTTAATCTGATAAATTAACTCTATGCTGGCAGCTTGCGTCAGTGTTTTGAGGCAATACAACAAGCAATTCTCAGAGGGAATTAGCAATAACATTCTGACATTTAGTGATGATTATAGGGCTGGAGGTTAATTGAAAGTGTTTTGCAATGCTGATGATGCAATCCCCTGGACTGAGTAACAACCACAAACCCATTCCCAAGCTGTAAATTTTGAAATGACAGATTGCAGCCTGCTGGGATTGATATCTTCCTGTTCTGCTAGTCACCTCAGGAAACACTCACCAGGAAAGGCATCCAAAACATCACCTGGGGCGCAAGGAAAAGTGGAAGTGAAGACTGCAAATGCTGGAGTCAAAGATGTAAAGTGTGGCGCTGGAAAAACACAGCATCCAAGCAGCAGGAGAGTCCACATTTCAGGCATAAGCCTTTCATCAGGAATGTTGGGGGTGAGGGGAAGGGGGAGCTGAGAGATAAATAGGAGAGTAAGGGTGGGGTGAAGGAAACTGGGAAGGCGATAGGTAGATGCAGTTGGGGTGATAGTGATAGGTCTGAGGAGAGGGTGGAGCAGATAGGTGGGAAGGAGGATGTACAGATGAGATAGTTCAAGAGGATGGTACCACGTTGGAGGGTTGGATCTGGGATGCGGTGGGGGAAGGGAGATTAGGAAACTAGTGAAGTCAACGTTGATGCCATGTGATTGAAGGGTCCCAAGACAGAATATGAGGCGTTCTTCCTCCAGTTAGCGGGTGGCTTGGATTTGACAGCGGAGGAGGCCCAGGATTTGCATGTCTTTGGTGGAGAAGGAGGGGCAGTGGAAGTGATCAGCCACAGGGCAGTGGGGTTGTTTACTGCATGTGTCCCAGAGATGTTCGCTGAAACATTCCGCAAGTTGGCGTCCGTCAACATTGATGCCATGTGATTGAAGGGTTCCATGACAGAAGATGAGGCGTTCTTCCTCCAGTTAGCGGGTGGCTTGGATTTGACAGTGGAGGAGGTCCAGGATTTGGATGTCTTTGGTGGAGAAGGAGGGGCAGTGGAAGTGATCAGCCACAGGGCAGTGGGGTTGTTTACTGCATGTGTCCCAGAGATGTTCGCTGAAACATTCCGCAAGTTGGCGTCCTGTCTCCCCAATATAGAGAAGACCACTTCGAGAACAACTGATAAAGTACATGAGGTGTTTGGATGTGCAGGAAAGGCGGAACAGTCAGAAAGTATTCATTATTTGACAACAGATTTTGGGTTTTCGCAGCCAGTTGATGGAAGGCCCATGATGGATTGAAGGGTTGAATTAGTTTTAGTTTTGGGGTCCTGAGAAAAAATAGGAGTAGGAAATTACCAGATAGATATTCAACTTTCCACTTTCAACATTACTAACAAAATTCACCAATCAATAGCTTGCAATTATATAGTGCCTTTAATTTGGTAAAATGTTGGAAGGTGCTTTATGGGAGTCATAATAACACACATTTCAACACTGAGCCATGTAAGTCTCATCGAAGCTGACAGAATACTGAGAGGGCTGGATATAGTAGACATTGAGAAGATGTTTCCACTAGAAGGAGAGACTTAAACCCGAGGGCACTGTCTCAGAGTGAAGAGACAACCCTTTAGAACTTAGAAGGAATTTTTTCAGCCAGAGAGTGGTTAATCTGTGGACCTTATTGCCACAGAAGGCTGTCTAGGCCAAGTTATTAAGTATATTTAAGACATAAATCGATAGGTTCTCGATTAGTTACAAGCGTTACAGCGAGTAGGCTAGGGAATGGGGCTGAGAAGCATATCAGCTATGATCAAATGCCCAAGCAATCTCAATGATACGAATGGCCTAATTCTGTTCCTATATCTAATGGTCTTTTATAGGAGATATTAGGGAAAGGTGACTGAATGTTTGGTTAAAGAAAGAAAAGGAATTCCTCAACAGAACTACTGTGTATATTTCTGGGAACCACATTATAGAACACATTGAACAAAGTGCAGAAACAATTTACAAAGTTGGATCTGTGGATGAGGAACTTTAGTTTTGAGCACAGATTTTTTTTAAAAATGAGACTGTTCTCCTTGGAGATAATAAGGTTAAGAAGAGATTTGATTGAGAGTTTCAAAGCCTTGATAGGGCTAGACAGAGTGGATAGGGAGAAACTGTTACTGCTCATAAAGGAGCAAGAACAAGAGGCTGTGTTAGTCTGTGGTCAAGGAATGCTGGCACAGTAAGTCTAGGTTGGCATCTGATACCAGTCCAGGGGCTTGGACATGGTCAGTCTGCCACATAGAGTCATAGAGATGTACAGCATGGAAACAGAGCCTTCGGTCCAACCAGATACGCCGACCAGACTTCCCAACCCAATCTAGTCCAACCTGCCAGTACCCAGCCCATATCCCTCCAAACCCTTCCTATTCATATACCCACACAAATGCCTCTTAAATGTTGCAATTGTACCAGCCTCCACCACGTCCTCTGGCAGCTCATTCCATACCCGTACCACCCTCTGTGTGAAAAGGTTGCCCCTTAGGTCTCTCTCACCTCTCACCCTAAACCTATGCCCTCTAGTTCTGGACTCCCCGATCCCAGGGAAAAG
>NC_057722.1:63098494-63107097 GCF_004010195.1 Chiloscyllium plagiosum
CAATGTCCTGTACAGCCGCAACATGACCTCCCAACTCCTGTACTCAATACTCTGACCAATAAAGGAAAGCATACCAAACGCCTTCTTCACTATCCTATTGACCTGCGACTCCACTTTCAAGGAGCTATGAACCTGCACTCCAAGGTCTCTTTGTTCAGCAACACTCCCTAGGACTTTACCATTAAGTGTACAAGTCATGCTAAGATTTGCTTTCCCAAAATGCAGCACCTCGCGGGTGAAACTAGATTGGGTTGGGATATCTGGTTGGCGTATCGGGTTGGACCGAAGGTTGTGTTTCCATGCTGTACATCTCTATGACTCTATGACTCTACAAGATTAAGAGACACCTGTGTTTGACTAATGACTGGTCTAAACCAACAGAACATCATAGCAACTGATTCTAGAGCATTACCCTTGTCTTTTTCCTGAAGATTTGTGTGTGTGTGTGTGTCTATGTGTATGTGTGTGTGCATGTGTGTGTGTGTGTGTGTGTGTGTATATGTGTGTGTGTGTTTGTGTGTGTGCGTGGGTGTGTATGTGTGTATGTATATGTGTATGTGTGTATGTGTATCTGTCTTTGAGGATATTTAGTTGAATAAGCATTGTGTTTGTTAAGAAGTCTAGTTGGTAGATCTGATTGTTTAAAATCTGATATGTGTAACATACTTGATTGGTAATTTTTGTAACTGGAAAAGATTTTTGTTATTTTATCTGATACCCAATGGAGTAGAGAACTGGAACGACAATTGATTCCTCCAGCCATGGTTGTAACAAGAGAGAAAAACATTTCAGGTCAATGACCTTACACTGGAAATGGAAAACAGCCTCTACTTCAGGACTGTCCAAAGTACTTCACAGCTCATACAATGCTTTCAAAATGCAGTCGCCATTATGACTGTGAGCAGGATTGGTGGAGGTGGAGGGGCCAGCACGAGGGAGTTTGAATTGTAAGTGGGCTGGACTGGATGGAATGAACCAAAAGGTGATGGTGCAAGGCATGAGGCGGCAGTAAGGAGACTCGTAACCAAGAATGGCAACATGATTGGACGGGATACAATGGATGGATGCTCCATCTAGTGGTCATAGCGTGAATGAATGAGTGCAAATAATTGAGCACTGAGAAGTTCAAATGAAACATTTTGAAAGGAAGCGTGAGAAAAAGCAACATAAAATAAAAGTACAATTGTGAAGGGCATGCAGGAGCTTGTGGCATATGTGCACAAATCACTGAAGGTCAAAGGGTACAGGATTCTGGGCTTTATTAATTAGTACATAAAATGCAAGAGTGTGAAAGTTGTGTTAAACTTGCATAAAACTTTGGTTTGACCTCAGCTGAAGTATGGTGTCCTGTTCTGTATGTTGCAGTTTAGGTCATTAGAGAAGATGCACAACAGATACATGAGAATAGTCCCAGGCAAAAGAAATTTCAATGACATGCGAAGGTTGGAGAAGTTGGGATGATTTCCTTGGAGGAGAGAAGATTAGAAGGAAATTCAAGAGATTTGCTCATTATCATGAGCTCAGTGGAGACAAGCAGTAACTGTGTTCCAATTGGTAAAGGACTGGGAATAAATGAGCACAGATTTAAGATAACACAGAAGCATTACTGCTCAAAAAAAGGACATTCAGCCCATTGAAGACACTAGCTCTCTGAAGGCATAATCACTTGGTGCTATTTTTCCATCTTCACCCTACAACCTTGCACATTGTTTCCTTCAAGGTAATAGACTACTCCCCTTTTGAGTACCTCAACTGAACCAGTTTTCATGACACTCTCAGGGATGTATTCTCGACCCTGACCACTTGTTGCATGAAAGCATTTTTCTTCAGGTTGCTTTTGCATCTTTTGACAGTGATTATCCTCTCATCCTCAATTCTTTAATGGGTGGGAATAGTTTCTGCTTATCTACTCCTATCCACAAAATCAAACCTCATTCACAGTTCAGAATAAATACCCTTGGATGAGAGCCACATTGTCTGTCAACTGAGCTATCCAGGTAATCTACTGTTTATTGCATACTGCCTGTTATCTATTACCTTTAACTCTCGAGACATCACCCAGTGACTTTTCTGCGTATCTTCAGTTGTTTGTAGGCTGTGGGCATCATTGGCTTGCCCAGCATATGGTGACCATTCCTAATTGCCCAGAAGGCAGTTAGGAGAGAACGCCATTGCTGTGGGTCTGCAGTCACATCAGATGAGGTCGGCAGATTTCATTTCCTAAAGGACATTATGAGTTTTAAGACAATCGACGGTGATTATACTGTCGCCATCATTCTACATTTTATTGAATGCAAACTTTTCCATCAACCTTTGCCAGGTTTGAACCCAGAAAGTTAGCCTAAGGTTCTGGATTTCTAGACCAGTGACATTACTATATGCCACCACATTCCCCCACGTGCAATTAATTCTGATAAATTTATGCTTTAATGATTTCACATGACATGATAATAGATTTTTAAAAATCTGTCTAGGCAAAAAAATGTTTTGCCTACCCCACAATTGAAAAATGTAGTATTTGAATGTTAGTGTCAGTGCAATGTCAGTTGTGTAGATTGTACGTTCCAATGATTGGTGGACTATATCAAGCAATACATACTTTTGAGCAACTGCACTGGGCAGTGGGCTATGTGCCAGCCCATGCTCAACCAGACCGCTCTTGCAAACTGCAAATTTGATTCAGCTCCTGGGCAGCATTTACTAAATACTTCTGTCTGTGCTAAGATTTGCACCAGAAGCCAATTTAATATTATTGCAGTGTGACTCAGTAATTTGTCCAAATTTTGGAACTTCTTTCATGAGGAAAGGAGGCAGCAAATCCCTGCTGCATTTCTCATGGCAACATCCTGACCAATCAGGGTCTGCCTGCCTGCCTGATCTGGGTTTAACCAGATAAGATGCACAGTTAATAGTTTATGCTATATCCTTGTACTAACCATGGGCCAAACAATCAGCACCATTTTATCATGATGCACAAATTGTTATTCCCTTTCTAATTTGGTTTCTTGCATAATCATGAATGCAAAAGGTAAAGATGTTTGACTTGGTGTTTTCTCTTAACAAATTTTAATATGAGGTTCCTGCCAATGGCCTAAGGGAAACTTGATCTGCTCCTTTTCTGCTAGCTTAAAAAACAACTATCATACTGTTATTGGAAAGCTGATGCTCAACTAAATGTCCCTGCAGCTTACATTCTGCTTGCAAAGGCTTTTCATGATACTGCCAATATATGACAATAAACCACATGAGGAGATATTAAGATATGTGACCAAAATCTTGGTCTGAGAGCTAGATTTTAAGGGCATAGACCAATGGTAGTTCAGAGAGGTTTTGGAAGAAATGTAGGAGCTTGAGATCCAGACATTTGAAGACATGACCACCAATAACAAAGCAGAAAATGCAAGAGGTCAGAATTAGGGATGATTTTGCCAGTTGCTGTCCTACAGAGGAAACAAATGGGAAGTTGGTGTTGAAGCTGGAGTGGGGATGCAAGGTTCTGAGGGAATTTAAACCCGTGGGTGTAAAATTTAATACCAAGCACGATGATCATTTGGCAGCTGAGTTTGGGACCTGTTGTTTTTGCTAAGATAGCCCGATTGACTCCTGGTTTGGGAAAGGCTAAGCAAGATCAAGCCAACACCAGTAAATAGCAGCAACTTTAGTTCGAAAGTATCTCCATGGCCTCTGCCAGTAGCTGCCTTCACTCTGTTTCTGTCTGGGTGTCATGACAAAGCCTTCAAGGGCATCAGTTCTGTTCCTGCAATAAACCAGGAACCAGTCTATGATGAATCTTATGTTAAGCCCTGTGGGAAGCTTACACTAACCTAGGCCCCTTTCCCTTTGTGTTCCTGGCTCTTTGATGTGCGAATATTGTATGGTGGCTGGCAGGGCTCCAACTTGGCGTGTGTCTTGCATTGTTCATAAGGAAAAGGAACATTCTGTGCGAGGTCAGGCACACTCCTCTTTCTCCATCACCTCAACAAAAAAAAATCCCTGGTCCATTTTAGAAGCTGACATATTTCCCAAAAGGGTATAGTGACCCAGTAATATCTCAGCTTGTTTGTTCACTCATTCATAACATTCACCTCTTCAATTATAAGTCAACATTTTAACAGAATCCCATATTTTCTAAAGTAGGTAAACAACTTCAATATAATTTATGTTCACAATTGTGTCATAATCTCAAGCAAAGAATTCAAAGGCTACTTGAGAGTCATGTGTTAATTGCATGTTATCTTGCACTTTCAGGTTGTTTAAGTGAGGGAGGTTTAACCAACATTGTTCCTCTCTTGAATATATTGAGAGCAGTACCCATTCACAAATAATATCTATAGGCCCTTCCCTTAAAATCAATGCTAAATAACCTCGGGCATATTCCTCCCCAATAAACACATACACTCATATACATACACATACAAATTTATATTCACGTGTGCATCTAAATACATACACTTACATATACACAAACAGTTATACATATAGAGTCATAGAGTCATAGAGATGTACAGCATGAAAATACACCCTTCGGTCCAACCCGTCCATGCCAACCAGATATCCCAACCCAATCTAGTCCCACCTGCCAGCACCCGGCCCATATCCCTCCAAACCCTTCCTATTCATATACCCATCCAAATGCCTTTTAAATGTTGCAATTGTACCAACCTCCACCACATCCTCTGGCAGTTCATTCCATACATGTACCACCCTCTGCATGAAAAGGTTGCCCCTTTGGTCTCTTTTCTATCTTTCCCCTCTCACCCTAAACCTATGCCCTCTAGTTCTGGACTTCCTGACCCCAGGGAAAAGACTTTGTCTATTTATCCTATCCATGCCCCTCAAAATTTTGTAAACCTCTATAAGGTCACCCCTCAGCCTCCAACAAGCTTACACACATGTCTATGTACACATGTCTACATGTATGGACCGATGCACAAGTTCACATACACACTAACACACATATAGACAACAGGATAAACACATGCTTGCCCACAATTCCCATGCATGCACACAACCATGCACAGGTGTACACATACACAAACATTCATATGTGTATATATTTACTCTGCCATGTGCAGGAGGCATGGTGGCTTAGTGACTAGCACTGCTGCCTCACTGTGCCAGGGGCCCGGGTTCAATTCTACCTTCCGGCGACTGCCTGTGTGGAATTTGCATGTCTCCCTGAGTCTGCATCAGTTTCCTCTGAGTGCTCTTGTTTCCTTTCACAATCACAAAGATGTGCGGGTTAGGTGGGTTAGTCAGGGTAGAGGGGTGAGTCTTGGTGGGATGCACCTTGGTGGGTTGATTTGGACTTGATGAGCTGAATAGTCTGCCCCTCACTCTAGGGGTTCTATAAATCAGGTTAGTTGTCCCTCATGGTCTTTGATCTAATAGAATGAGATAAGTTTTATTTAATTTACTCAGAACCTTGAGGCAAAGTCATTCCTGAAGAAGGGCATGTGCCCGAAACATCGAATCTTCTGTTCCCTAGATGCTGCCTGACCTGCTGTGCTGTTCCAGTAATAAAGTTTCAGCAAAGTGATTCTGTACCAATTTAAAATGTTATGTATAAGCTTGCCTTTCAGTAAGGAATTCTGCTTGTTCCATTCAATGGGAGAGTTAGTTTACTTGAGAGAGATGGGTTCAATTGATGGAATGACAACAGAAATAATGTTATCTTTAGAGAGGACTATTGGGTTACTATCGTGGGTTCTGATTGCTCTTTGCCATTGTCATGAAAGATCTGACAACTGGGCTCTGACAATGCTGCTCCTTTAATAAGGTTATCTTGTCCTTGGTTTTTTTCAAAAGGGTTTGTAAAATGCATAGGTTCCGATTTGTCTGGGGTAGGCCATTTTGGCTATGGCTAACAGATACTGCTTCAGGCAACAATCAGGGAAAAGGGCTTTTAGGGGTTTTTTTTAAAACACTTGTACAATGAAAGGGGAGTGGCCCATTCTGCCAGTTCATGGATTTTTCTAGTTTTAGCTGAGAACCCAAGAAGCTGCTGGAGGTCAAGAGATTCCATGCTTTAGCCAATGATCCCTGGCTGATTCTCTCTGCAATCTCTCTCTCCTGTAAGAACCTGTGTTTGAATTGACCTTTTTTGCCAAGGGGTGTGTATATGGGATGTTGGAGGAAATCAGAACAGCTCTTTGTTAAGTTGCAGGGGGGTATCATACTGGTTGGGTTTTCAAATAGTTGGTATGCTAAATTCTGCTTTATTTTGCTTGTGTTTCATTCAGTAATCTGTAAATAAATTCTGTTGTGCTTAAAACTGAATGATTTGACCAGCTGCACCACTCCCAGAATCAAGTGATTAATACAGCTCGAAAAGTTAAGGTCTGGTCTACCTTCCTGAAGTGTTTTGAGGGGGTCTGGCCTGGTCAATGACAAGTCATCATTAACTTTGTCCTAATACCTCCTGCAGATTTGATTAGATGGAAAGGGAACTAGGAAAATGTACAGAAATAACAGAATTTGTCTTATTTCCCCTTTCTTCCATATAACACAAGAACATCAATGTGAAAAAATGATTTTTAACCCATGCGTTTTGGAGATGCCAGTGTTGGACTGGAGTGGATGTCCCCGACCGAAAGCTGGTGCTTCCAATTAAACCTGTTGGACTATAACCTGATGTTGTGTGATTTTTAACTTTGTACACTGCGTTTATGGCTTTCTGAGACAATTGTAAAACCTCATCTCCCTGGTCTCAATATAATGAACGTCACCTCCTAACCCAGCCTTCTGCCAGTGGGTGGTGGGACAGACTTTCCTTGTCGATGTTTCTGAGTGAAGCAACATTAATTGGAAAACTTGGAGAAGCCATTGGAGAATCTCACTCTTGCATCTTGTAGTTCTTTTGAGAGCTGTCAGGTGTAACCATGCGTAACAGCGCATGGCAGTCGTTAGGACTGGTGGGGACAGGCAAACAAAGGACAAGTACTGGGACTGACTTGCTATGCCGGGAATTTCACGGTTCTGTCTGACTGCAGGTGAGACACAGCTGCTTTGTTTCGGCAAACTGTTAGAGATGGCACTATTCCAAAATGACCCACAACTCCGAAACCTCTTATTGGAATGAAGTACAGACGGTACATCATATCTCTTTGGAACTTTGTAAACCCAGGCCTTGGCAACAGGTGCTGCCTCTTGATTCAAAGCGACAATTGCTCCAGGCCATTTATGTGAATTATTTCACAGTGGGCCATGTTCCTTATCGGAGTTAAGGGCAGAGGTCAGTTTCACTCCATGCCGATCAGTCCAAGTGAAACCGCAGGAGTGATTGAAAACTGCAGCTCGAAACAGCACAGATGGAAAAACTTCAGGCCGTCACCTCCTGCCACCATCCTCTGCCCCCTCACCCCCTTATGCCTGAAAAGTCAACTCTCCTGCTGCTCGGATGCTACCTGACCTGCTGTACTTTTCCAGCACCACTCTCTCGACTTTGCTCTCCAGCAGCTGCAGTCCTCATTTTCTCCTGATTACAGGAAAGGCCTTTGTAAAACTTCAAGCTGGGCTTGAGAGTAAGCATAGGTTACTGTCAGCTACATAAAAGTTAGCATTTCACATTTAGCTTCCCTCATGACCAGTCTGTGGTCAACTTGGTTGGTCGCATGATTGGTTTGTGATGTAGAGTGACACCAACTATGTGTGTTCAATGTCTACAATGGTGAGGTCACCATGAAAGACCGCCATGACACTTCATCCCTTGCCTGAAGTGACCACAAGCTTAAGCTCAACTCCAGGTCTCTCTCTGAGGAGAGAGAGCAAACTACAGTGATTTCACTTTCCTTCTTTATATCTGGATAGCAGAGCTTGTCGCATGACATCAGTTAACTCTTTCAGGTTCTGACAGTTTTATATGACAGTCCCCAGCTCCCCTGCGGAAGTTTCCATTCTATTTAATTCCATCACCCTTCAGACAGCTTATTCCAGACAATCACAATTTACTGGATTAAAAAAATCCTCATGTCCCTCAGCTTACCAACCTTCCCATCACTGGAACCAGTTCATTTCTATCCACTCTGTTGAAGCTTTCATGCCATATTCTCATTGAAAGACCGAGGACTTGTCTCAGCTGTAATTATTATCTGCTGGCAGTTAATGACTCCAAATCTATGAGTCAGTCAAAAAGACGAGGAGCTGTTTTGCTGGCTGCAAGTTATGCTTTCCCCTCTTTATTCTTTCATGGGATGTGGGCATTGCTAGTGAGGCCAGCACTTACCGCCCATCCCTACTTGCCCTTGAACTGAATGGATTATGAAGTCATTTCAGCATGTAGGTAAGAGTTAACCACATTGTGGTGTTGTGGTAGTGACCATTCCTCTTGTCCAGAAAGTTAAGATTTAGGCCCACTACTTTTCATCATTTATATAAATGATTTGGATGTGAGCATAAGAAGTATAGTTAGTAAGTTTGCAGATTATACCAAAATTGAAGGTGTAGTGGACAGCGAAAAAGGTTAGCTCAGATTACAACAGGATATGGACCAGATGGACCAATGGGCTGAGAAGTGGCAGATAGAGTTTAATTCAGATAAATGCGAGGTGCTGCATTTTGGGAAAGCAAATCTTAGCAGGACTTATACACTTAATGGTAAGGTC
>NC_057722.1:63107183-63110790 GCF_004010195.1 Chiloscyllium plagiosum
TCTTTTTCCTGGGGTGGGGGAGTCCAGAACTAGAGGGCATAGGTTTAGGGTGAGAGGGGAAAGATATAAAAGAGACCTAAGGGGCAACTTTTACACACAGAAGGTGGTACGGGTATAGAATGAGCTGCCAGAGGAAGTGGTGGAGGCTGGTACAATTGCAACATTTAAAAGGCATTTGGATGGGTATATGAATAGGAAGGGTTTGGAGGGATATGGGCCGGATGCTGGCAGGCGGAACTAGATTAGGTTGGGATATCTGGTTGGCATGGACGAGTTGGACTGAAGGGTCTGTTTTCATGCTGTATATCTCTATGACTCTATGACTAAGCCCTCCCTGCTCTAGAGGTGTGTCGTAACATATCTGAGAACATGTTGAGGAAAAATCTCTACAGCTGGACTGTGATCTGATTGAATGTTGGGCAAGGCTTGTGGGGCTGTGGTCTGCAGGTGTTATTTTCCTCAATTCAATGATAAAATCAGTACCAGACGACCTGAATTGAATCTAAAGCTGAGCTGCACTGTTACACTTTTGGTCTCTACTGCAGCTTCCAATTTTTACTTTATTAAGAACTAAGGACAAGGAGATTCTCTTCTGAAGAATAAAAGATTTTGAACGATATGTTGAGAAGGTTGGATGAAGACCAACCAAAAGAGACAACCTTTTTGGAAATGTCTTTTTCCTGTAAATATTACTGAAAATAATATTGTTTATTTTTCTTTCAAAAATACACTTTATTCATAAAAATCTTTATCTACATTCATAGCCACTAGAGCAGTTTGATTCTATGTAGTCTTTACATGTGTAGAACAAAGAAGCCCAAGGCATTTCTTACTTATACAAGAATATATTTACATACATGTGAGGCACCAAGGTGTTCAATAACTGAACAGACCCCATTTAACTTTGGCAGAAAGACCTTAGGTGGTGGGGTCTTTCCCCACTCCCAACGGAAGACTTGCATTTCTTAGCATCTTTCACACTCTTAGGTCATCCCAAAGCACTTTGCAGTCAATGGCAGTACTTTTGGTCACTAGGTACAGAAAGCTCCCATGAACTGCTGTGTCATCAGATTATCTACTTTTAACAATGTTGCTTGTGGGACACCAGGGAAACCTCCACTGCTCTTCTTCGAAATGATAGCCATCTGACCTTGTAAATTCTGCTGGAAAGGCAAACAGGTCAGACATTCAACCTCTCTGTGGTCAGCTGCGTTGTCTGTACTAAAGTTAAGGCTGTGAACTAAGCAGATTGCAATAAAGTCATCAGAGTTGGAAAGTAAGTTATGTGGTGGACATAAGGAGACTACAAAGGAACAAAGATTAGTCAGGTGACAGCACAAAAGATCTGCAGTATTATGTGAAAAAATGTGAAATTGTCCACTTTAGCAAGACGAATGAAAAAAGAAGCATAATATGTGAAAGGAGTGAGATTGCAGAGCCGCTCAGATCCAGTCTGGACGTCCGCATGCAAACAGTTAGTATGCAGATAAGAAGTTAATAAAGAAAGCTATTCAAATGATTTATTTATTATGAGAGGATTTGAATGCAAAAGTAGGAAAAGTGGGACTTCAGTTATACAGAGCATTGATGAGACCACATCTGAAGTACTGCTTACAGTATTATTCATCTGATTGATTGAGAGATGTGAATGCATTAAAAGCAGCTCGGAGGGACAGGCAGATTGTCTTAGGATGACCATTTAATCAGGCTAGCCTTCTATACGTTGGAATTTAGCAAGGTAATAGGTGACTTTCCTGAAACATATAAGATCTTGTGGAATCTTGACAGGGTGGATGTGGAGAGAGTGCTTCCTCAGTGGGAGATTTGAGAAGGACGGATTAGTGCTTAAAAATTAACGGTCACCTATTCAAAGCAGGGGTAAGAAATTCACAGAAGGTCATGGGTCTTTGCAACTTAAATCCTCCAAAAGGTAGAAGCAGAGTCTTTGAAAATGAGAAAGGAGGTGGAAGGTTTTTGGGGCTATTGGGAATGTGGAGTAACCAGACCAGCCATGATCTTACTGAAGGGCAGAGCGGGCTAGAGGGGTCAAGGTGCCAACTCCTAATCCATCTCCATACATTTCAGGCCATAGGTAGAAGGGGCAGCACCATATCCTATCTGTAAACAGTGCACTAGCTGCTGCCCCGGGGTAGGTATTGTTGGCCCATGGGAGTGAGGCAGTACTACCCACCAATTCTTACTAACCATTGTTAATCAGTGGAATCCCTGCTCAGGAACAAACAATTCTGGCTCTCAATCTCGGCATTCCTGTGGGTGTAGGAACAACATACATTAGGTAAGAGCTTGGGAATCCAAACATATTACAAACAATCTACTTACCCTCTCCTAGACACTCCCTTACAAATCTGTCGCTATTGTAAGTTGTGACATGTTTGAAACCTTCCTGTTTGTTTCCTCATTGTTCCCATTGCAATTAGTATTCCTGACTCACCAGTTAGGGATTCCAGTCTCTTACTCTTTAAAGTTTGGGATCAAGCTCTGTTGGGATGGAGATACGGGATGGAGGGTGAGTGTGGCAGTTCATTCTGCATTACATTCTGTGGTGATTAAGCCCAGTCACCCACCAACCCTTGATGCAGTAACAGTTGGGAGAGGCGACCATTATTCCCACTCTTTAAGACCCCCACAGAAGGCAAGTTAATGATGTGATGTGGGTGTGGCAGTGTCTATGCGACATATGCACAGTTGTTCCTCTGGGGTTCTGTTAGAGTTGCACACTTCTTCCTTCAAGATGTCCGCATTGGTGAGACAATCTGTAGCCAGTACAAGGTGCTTATGAACTGAACTCCCAGACAGCACATTGCCCTTTCCAATTCAGTCAAACCACTGAAGGTGCTATCGGACGATTCCACACAAGGGACCCCTCCCTGAGATAAAGCTTTGCTGTAGGGGTCTGGTAGATGAAGTGTCTGAGAGTCAGTTAGTTGATACGATGCATACAGTAGCAAGAGTTGTAATCCATGAAACCTGGTGAGAGGTGACAGAGTTAGACTCAGTGGTGATTCTGTGAGTGGGAGGTAGCAGAGAGAAGATGGTGGCATTTATTCCTGCAAAATGCAGATCATTGATCTTTCTCCTGCAGTGAAACATAACGGCTCAGATCAGTGCTATCATGGTCCAGGCTTGCTGTATCTGGCACTGCAAAATCTCCCAGAATGGCCAGCTGAACAAACACAGCCTTCCTCACCATCACCCAACCCCATCTACCAACACGCTCACATTTCTATACAAAACGAAGAGGAGCTAATTTGCCTTCTCGGGTTATTTATCATTTTGGATGGTATTAGTGCAGCACTGCAGTGGTGAGAGATTGGTCCAGGCTTACAACATCTGAAGTGGTGAGCAGCTGGGCTTTAAATATGGTGCCAGTGGTGTGATCACCTGAAAGTGCCAACTGTAGCGAGCCCTGCCACTAGCCCCGGCATGCGATTATACAAACCACGCCTGTGGCGCTGGAAAAGCACAGCAGGACAGGCAGCATCCAAGGAGCAGGAGCATCGGCGCTTCAGGCATAAGCTCTTCATCAGATTACACGAAAAGGGCATTAAAAAGCACAGGAGGTGAAGAAGCAATAGATTATGTAAGA
>NC_057722.1:63111290-63139345 GCF_004010195.1 Chiloscyllium plagiosum
TGAAAGAATTATCCAATGTGTCCATGCACCCCCTCCCCACAGTCCATTTGACATTGTTTTTTACCCATTGATTTTCAAATTTTTTTTTCAGTTGTATGAAATAATGTTATGGGAGTTAATGTCAACTTAAGACAGAGGTTACAGTTTAATGTCACATTTGTAAAATGGCAGCTCTAAACATGAAGTGCTCCCGCAGTGCTGCACTGTGATGTAAGCTAAGTTTATGTCTTGGATGGAACATGATCCTCTGCCTCCACCATATCTGCTCCCAGGAAGAGCAATTCCACTCCAGGACATCCCAGATGGCTGCCTATTTCACGGACCACAATTCCCCCACCCATGTGATTCCCCCTCCAAGTGCATCTCCTCCACCTCCCGCACCTCCGCCCTGGAACCTCACCCCTCCAACCGCAACAAGGATAGAACCCCCTTGGTCCCCACCTTCCATCCCCCTAATCTGCGAATACAGCGCATTATCCTCCACTATTTCCACCTTCTACAGTCACACCCCACCACCAGAGATGTATTTCCCTCCTCAACCCTATCTGAGCCCTCTGTGATTCCCTCGTTAGGTCCACGCCCCTCCCACCAACCCACCCTCCTCTCCCGAAACCATCCCTTGCTGCCGCAAGAGGTGTAAATTCTGCGCCCACACCTCCCCCCTCACCTCTGTCCAAAGCCCCAAAGGATCCTTTCACATCCGGCAGAGATTTCCCTGCACATCCAAACACCTCATCTACTGTGTCCATTTGCTCTCGATGTGGTCTCCTCTACACTGGGAAGACAGGACGCCAACTCGCGGAATGTTTCAGGGAACATCTCTGGGACGCATGCACCAAACAACCCCACCACCGTGTGGCTGATCACTTCAACTCCCCCTCAACTCCACCAAGGACATGTGAATCCTGGGCCTCCTCCACCACCAAATCCAAGTCACCCAATGACTGGAGGAAGAATGCCTCATCTGCCGCTTTGGGACGCATCAGTCACATGGCATTGATGTCGACTACACCAATTTCCTCATCTTCCCTCCCCACAGCTCATCCCAGATTCAATGCTCCATCTCAGCACCACCTTCTTGAACTGTCCTACTGGTTTATGCTTCTTCCCACCTATCTGCTCCATCGTCCGCTCTGACCTATCACCATCACCCCCCACCTGCATCTACCTATTGGCTTCCCAGAAACCTTCTCCCCACCCTTCTATTTATCGCTCAGTCCCCTTCCCCACTCCACATTCCTGATGAAGGACATATGCCTGAAACGTCAACTCTCCTGCTCGATGGATGCTGCCTGACCTGCTGTGCTTTTCCAGGGCCACACGTTTTGAGACTGCCCTCAACATCAAGGCAACATCTGACCGAGTTGGCATCAATGAGCCTGAGCAAAACTGGAATTAATGAGAATCTGTAGGAAAACGCTCCTCTGGTTAGAAACATACTCATCAGAAATGAAGATCACTGTGGCTGTTCGAGGTTAATCATTTCAACCCATAGGAAATCTCTTCAGGAATTTGTTGGGACAGTGCCCTTGGCTCAACCATCTTTAACAGCTACATCAATGACCTTCCTTTCATCATACACTCAGACTGAGAATATTCGCTAATGTTTGCACAATATTCAGTAGATTAGATTAGATTAGATTAGATTACTTATAGTGTGGAAACAGCCCCTTCGGCCCAACAAGTCCACACCGCCCCACCGAAGCGCAACCCACCCAGACCCATTCCCCTACACCTAACACTACGGTCAATTTAGCATGGCCAATTCACCTAATCTGCACGTTTTTGGACTGTTGGAAGAAACCGGAGCAGCCGGAGGAAACCCACGCAGATACGGGGAGAACGTGCAAACTCCACACAGTCAGTCGCCTGAGGCGGGAATTGAACCCGGGTCTCTGGCACTGTGAGGCAGCAGTGCTAACCACTGTGCCACCGTGCTACCCATAACCTGTCCTTTTCTCCTCAGATTCTGAAGCAGCCCGTGTCGACATGCTTGTAGACCTGGACAATGTTCGGGCTTGCGCTGATATCATAGAATCCACACGGTGGGCCATTTGGCCCATCGAGTCCACACAGGCCCTCCGAAGAGCGTCCCACACAGACCCACCCCTATCCCTGTAACTCTGTATTTCGTATGGCTAATCCCCCTAAACCTGCACATCCCAGGACACTATGGGCAATTTAGCATGGCCACCTCACCTACCCGTGTATCTATGAAATGTGTGAGTTAACTGGAGCACCTGGAAGAAACCCATGCAGACAAGAGGGGAATGTGCAAACTCCACACAAGCGGTCGCCCGAGGGTGGAATCGAACCCAGGTCCCAGGCACTCTGAGGATGCACTGCTAACCACTGAGCCAACGTGCTGCCCCCCCCATCTTTTGAAAGTAACATGTGCTTCATACAAACAGCAACATTCCCCTAGAAATGTAGTATCCATCGTCAAGAAAACCCTACTACCAACATTTTGAGTGTTACCATCGACCAACAAAAGAATTGAATTAGTCATATAAATAGGTCATGTTGCAGCTGTACAGGACATTGGTTAGGCCACTGTTGGAATATTGAGTGCAATTCTGGTCTCCTTCCTATCAGAAAGATGTTGTGACACTTGAAAGGGTTCAGAAAAGATTTACAAGGATGTTGCCAGGGGAAGGAGGGTTTGAGCTATCATAAGAGGCTGAATAAGCTGGGGCTGTTTTCCCTGGAGCATCAGAGGCTGAGAGGTGATCTTGTAGAATCACGAGAGGCACAGATTGGGCAAATAGATAATATCTTTTCCCTGTGCCGGGGGAGTCCAGAACTGGAGGGCACAGGTTTAGGGTGAGAGGGGAAAGATATAAAAGAGATCTAAGGGGCAACTTTTTCACACCGAGGGTGGTGCTTGTCTGGAATGAGCTGCCAGAGGAAGTTTTTATTTTAAAATCCCTATAGTGTGGAAACAGGCCCTTCTGCCCAACAAGTCCACACCAACCCTCCGAAGAGTAACCCACCCAGACCTGTACCCCCACTCTATTGTCCCACATTTACCCTTGACTAATGCACCTAACCTGAACACTATGGGTAATTTAGCATGGCCAATTCACCTAACCTGCACAGCTTTGTATTGTCGGAGGAAACCGGAGCACCCGGAGGAAACCCACGCAGACACGGGGAGAATGTGCAAACTCCACACAGACAGTCTTCTGAGGCTGGAATGAATCCCGGGTCCCTGGCGCTGTGACGCAGCAGTGCTAACCACTGAGCCACCGTGCCACCCTATATATACGTCAAGTGTGGAGGCTGGTACAATGGCACATTTAAAAGGCATCTGGATGGTTATATGAATAGGAAGGGTTTAGAGGGATATGGGCCAAGTGCTGGCAAATGGGGCTAGATTAAAAATCACACAACACCAGGTTATAGTCCAACAGGTTTAATTGGAAGCACACTAGCTGTAGTCCAACAGGTTTAATTGGAAGCACACTAGCTGTAAACAGACAATCAATTCTTCAATGTATAATTTCAGTTAAATCACACTGCAAGTTTTTGCTATAAATTCTGTGTTATGATCGAGCGCTCCACAATCACCTGATGAAGGAGCGTCGCTCCGAAAGCTAGTGTGCTTCCAATTAAACCTGTTGGACTATAACCTGGTGTTGTGTGATTTTTAACTTTGTACACCCCAGTCCAGCACCGGCATCTCCGAATCGGGACTAGATTAGGTTGGGATATCCAGTCAGAGTTGGACCGAAGGATCTATTTCCGTGCTGTACATCTCTATGATCCGATGACTCTATAACTACATCAGCTGTCCTTGTCCTTCCAAGATGGCAGTGGAGTAGGGTTCCTGAGCCAGATGTTGTCCACCACGTCTGCTTTTTTCGTTTCCCTTTCTCCTTCCCTCTCGTCCTCCGACAGTTTTGGTGGCGACATATTGAGCCAGAGCAGACTCCAGGTGAGGCCCAGCTCAGGTTCCTGTCAAAACCCATTGTGGACACATCTGCTTTTACTTTCTTTTCTTTCACTTTTTTTTTATTTTAACCTTTCTTACCTTCTATGGAGAGCACCTGACAGTTTCAGCGGCAGCTGGATTGCTGAGCTCAGCCCAGCACGGTCACATGGCAGTGTTGTGGACCAGGCCAGACTCCCTCAAACCATGTTAAGAAGGTGGTCTATGCTCTAACCTTTTCTAGTTGGTCAAGTAAAACAGAATTTATTCACGTGCCACAGAATGAAACACACACAAAAGAAAACAGAATCTTGAATAACAACAATTTGAAAACCCAACTGACCAGTATATCCTCCACAACTCAACAAAGGAGCTGTTCCGATTTCCTGAAACATCCCCGTAAACACACCCCTTGGCAAAAATAGGAAAATTCAAACATAGGTTCTTACAGGAGAGAGAGACAGAGGGATGGCAGGGATCATTCGCTAAAGCATGAAACCTCAACCACCTGATGAAGAAGCTTCAAAAGCTACTGCTTCCAAATAAACCTGTTGGACTATAACCTGGTGTTGTGTGATTTTTTTAAACTCTTTTCACTCCAGCAGCTTTCCTGGGTCCCCAGCTAAAACTAAACCAAACTAGAAAGATCCCTGAACTGGGACAATGGGCCGCTCCCCTTTCATTGTACAACTATTTTCTAAAAACCCTAAAAGCCCTTTTCCCTGATTGTTGCCTGAGGCAGTATCTGTTAGCCATAGCCAAAGTGGCCTAATCCCACACCCCAAACTGGAACCTCTGCATTTTACGACCCATTTTGAAAAAAGCCAAGGACAACATAAGCTTGTTAAAGGAGCAGCATCATCACAGCAACAATGTCTTCAGTAGAGTCAAGATGGCGCCGTAGAATGGCGACATGTTTCTACGGCGATAGTGCAAAAAAGGGACTCACGTTGGTGATGGTCTGAGTGCCAGTGTGGAAGAGCCTAGATCCAGGCCCATGGTTAAGCATTTAAGAAGGGCTAAAGTGCTAAACTTTTTTACTTTATTACTTTATTTTCCACTTTATACCTAAGATTTTGTAGCTAGGTACCTTTGTACCTGAGATGGTGTAATTTTACTCTGCTCCTTTATCCCTGAGTACACGTGACAATAAAACTTCCTATTTCTAATTCTAATTCTGATTCTATTTCTAATTCTAATCAGCTGCTTGAAGTTTGTGAATTCTACAGTGAATAACTCACCTGGTCATTACCTATAAGGCACTAGTCAGGACACTCGCCACATCCAGCAATGACACTTAAGAAACTTGACACTGTCTAAGACAAAGCAGCTCAGTTGTTTGCCACCCTATCCACCACCTTTAATATTCACTCCTGTATATTGGCACCAGTCAGTGCCAGCTGCAAGGCTCCTTCAACAGCACCTTCCAACCCAGCACCTCTAACATCCGAAAGGACAAGGGTAGCAGATACATGGGAACACCACCACCTGCAAGTTCCCCTCCAAGCCACTCACAATCCTGATTTGGAAATATATCATCATTCCTTCAGTGTTGCTGGGTAAAATCCAGGAACTCTTTTCCTAGAGGTATTGCAGGAACGGCTTCACTAGAAGCCTGCAACTAGATGCTGGATCCTTCTCCAGGGCAATAAAGCATGACTTTGTCGGTGATGCCCAACCTGAGGAAACAGTCTGCATACAACAACATACCAAAGGCAGGAAAGTAAACATGACGACTATCAGGTCAGCCATGGTCTCATTGAATGTCGGAACAGTCTTGGTGGCCAAATGGCTTCCATCTGCACCGACATCTTACAGCATTACAATATGTACAAGTACAGGTACATTTAGTCAGGCACAATTGTGAGCACCTTAGCAAGCTGGTACAGATACATCTGCTCCATCTGAAAGCTGGAGCAGACTCTGTGACAGCTGTAGAAAGAATGGACCCCATGCAACATTAGCATTAACATTAACGCATTCACAACCATTAGTTTATACAAGACATTCTCCATAATTACTGAACAATCGAACAATTTAAGATTGCTTGTTTATGAATTCCTCCATGGCCTCATTCTCTCTGTCTTTCTGTGACCAACCATAGCTCTACAAACCCTGAGATCTCTGTGCTCCTTCACTTCTTGCAGTGATTTTAATCGCTCTGCCTTCGGTGGCTGTGCCTTCTGCCTGACCTCGGTATTTGAATTCCTTCCTTAAATATCTCCACCCTTTCCAGCTTCTCCTGCTTTCGGATGCAACTTTAAGACAACCCCTGTGACCAGGTTGATGGTCACTGCCTAATATCTCCTTATTTAGCTCAGTTGACAAACCTTATTTTAAATCATTTCAGGTTTAATATAAATGTAGGGAGTGGCTTTTTTTTGTAGTTGCTCCATTTAGATGATCAGATTCTGGAAACTAACAGAGGAGAAATGGAGTCCAGTTGACATGACAAAACAACCATTTGCTGGACCTAAGCTGTCAGAACCAACACTGTAGTATGTAGCTTCAGACGCACTTAGCTCTTGTTCTTTCCCATTTATCTGCTCTGGTTGCGGAAGATAGTTTTCAGGGGCCTTTTCACCTTCTGACCTTAAGTTGGATTATTATTTAAGGGACATGGCAGGAGAATAGAGCATCACGGTGGCTCAGTGGTTAGCACTGCTGCCTCACAGCACCAGGGACCCGGGTTCATATTCCCGCCTCGGGCAACTGTGTGGAGTTTGCACATTCTCCCCGTGTCTGTGTGGGTTTCCTCCGGGTGCTCCGGTTTCCTCCCACAGTCCAAAAATGTGCAGGTTAGGTGAATTGGCCATGCTAAATTGCCTGTAGTGTTAGGTGCAGGGGTAAATCTAGGGGGATGGGTCTGGGTGGGTTGCTCTTCGGAGGGTCGGTGTGGACTTGTTGGGCCGAAGGGCCTGTTTCCACACTGTAGGGAATCTAATCTAATCAATACAGGAAAAGGAGGAGGTTGTTTTGCTCCTTTGGCCTGGTCTGCTATTGAGATTAGATTAGATTCCTTACAGCATGGCAACAGGCCCTTCAGCCCAACAAGTCCACACCAATCCTCCAAAGAGTGAGTAACCCAGACCCATTTCCCTCTGTCTAATACACCTAATGCTACGGGCAATTTAGCATGGCCAATTCACCTGACCTGCATATCTTTGGACTGTGGGGGGATTCCAGAGCACCCGGAGGAAACCCACACAGACACGGGGAGAATGTGCAAACTCCACACAGACAGTTGCCTAAGGTGGGAATTGAACCTGGGCTTCTGGTGCTGTGAGACAACAGTGCTAACCACTGAGCCACCATGTTGCTCCTATTCACTAACATAATGAGGGCTGATCTGGACCCAAACTTCAGTGTCCTGCTTTTTGCCATGTTTGCTTTAATACCATTGGTTTAAATAAAATTCTCAGATGCAAGACTGCATCAATTCCTGTTTGTGAAGGAGATTTCCAAAATTCTGCCACATTTTGTGTCTGAAAATATTTTTGAACATCATTTCTGAACGACCTACTTCTGATTGTGAGGATCTGCCCCAGTCCGAGATTCCCTTTCCTGGAGAAACCGAAAAGCTGGCTCACATTTTCGAAAGCAATCTGAGCAGAAACTCCCCCAGTGATTCAGATGCAAAGGGTGGCAAAAGTTAACAGCACCACAATCAGCATTTTAATTCATTATAATTTAACTCGGCCTTACTGAAGCATCAAACCATAACCCTCTGGTGACCAAGACACCTCGTGTGGCCTGGATATCGTAGCAACCTGGAGGTTTCTACATTAAATGAGGAAGCAGAACACTTTGTACGGAAGCAAGCTTTAGAGTGATGCTCAATCCTGATCGCACCTTGAAGGCTATTCTTGTGCAATATCTGTAGTCATGTGAGAGTAGCTGTTTTGGTCAGAACAAAATTCCATCAACAGCAACAAAGTGAAAGGCAAAGATAATCTGATTTTTGCATTGGTTGAAAGGAAAATGCTGGCCCTAATCTCCTTTATAAGACTAGAGTGGTGCTGGAAATGCACAGCAGGTCAGGCAGCATCCGAGGAGCAGGAGAATCGACGTTCCGGGCAGGAGTCCTTCATCAGGAATGAGGCTGAAAACCTCAAGGGTGGAGAGATAAATGGGAGGGGGTGGGGCTGGGGAGAAGGTAGTTGGGAGTGCAATAGGTGGATGGAGGTGGGGTTAAAGGTGATAGGTTGGAGAGGGGGGTGGAGTGGATGTTGGGAAGGAAGATTGGCAGGTGGGATAGGTCATAAGGATGGTGCAGAGCTGGAAGTTTGGAACTGGGGTAAGGTGGGGGGGAAGGGAAATGAGGAAACTGGTGAAGGTCTTTACTGGTTGTCCTGATCCGATCCAAACTGTGCTGGTCTGAATGTAGTCCGGAGTCCATGTGGATCAGTTGGTTGCAGTCCTCTGCAGTCCTCACTTCTGCCTTCTTTATAAGATGCCATAGAATCACTGAAGTAACTTTAACATCAAGTGCATCCCATTCACAATGCAGCCCCCTCTCAGTACTGTACTGCAACTTAGCTTAGGTTGGTACTAAAATCTCTGCAGCATGGCTTTGGACACAAGATTTTGCTCCTTGTTCAATTATTCCAATAGTGCAGACCTTTTGAACTATGCCTGTGGGAACTCCAGTTTCAGTCCCGAACTGGGACTGTATTTCCCACGAGAAGCCAATTGTAGCCACATAGAGGGAGACTATCAGGAACTGTAGCCAGCTCGACATTTGATAAAAGTGGAACTTCTCAATGCAATTAAAGGGCATATAAATAACACAATGACAGGAGCTGTGATCTTCTTATAGGAGGACCAGTCTCTAGGCACATATCCATGTTGTTTGTGGCTTTTACATGAGGTTTTTATGCAAGGACATGCTTGCATGTGTGTACCTGATTGTACACATGCAGGTGAAGATGTATCTACCTGCACGTATGCATGAAGAACACAGCAAGGTTCCAGAAGCAATCTGTTTGTTCAATTGTTGATTTATTATTGTCACATGCACTGAGATTTGGTGAAAAGTGTTGCTTTGCATGCTGTACAGGCAGATTGTATCATACAAAGTGTACCAGGGTAGCAGAACAGAGTGCAGAATACAGTGTTATAGCCGCAGAGAAGATGCAGAGAGAGAGATCAGAATTAACATTTGGAAAGTCCATTCAAAAGTCTGATAACCGCGGGGAAGAAGCTGTTCTTCAATCTGTTCATACATGTATTCAAACATTTATATCTTCTGCTTGATGGGGTGGGAGGGGGTCTTTGATTATGGTTGGCTGCTTTCCTGAGACAGCAGGAATTATAGTTGGAGTCAGTGGATGGAAGGCTGGTTTGCATGGTGGACTAGGCTGCGTTCACAACTCTCTGTAGTTTCTTGCAATGTTGGGAAGAGAATTTTCTATAACACCCTCTGATCTATCCAGATAGGATTCTCCAGGGCATATAAAATTTGGTAAGAGCCTTTGTGAACATGGTGAACTTCCTTAATCTTCTGAGGAAGGAGAGGTGTTCCTGTGCTTTCTTGACTGTTGCATCGGCATGGGTGGACCAGGACAGATTGTTGATGATTGTCACTCCCAGGACCCTGATGCTCTTGACCATCTCAGCACCATTGATGCAGACTGAGGCATGGCCTCCACTCTGCTTCCTGAAGTCAATGACCAGCTCTTTCATTTTGGTGATAATTATGGAGGGAGTGTTGTCCTTACACCATGCCGTTAAGCACTCAATCTCTTCCCTGTATTCTGTTTCATCATCATTTGACGTCTGACCTACAACGGTAATATTATCAACAAACTTGTAAATGGAGTTAGGGTGAATTTGGCTGAACAGTTTTAAGTGCATAACGAGTATAGTATGATCACTTTTAAATCCATGCATGGGTTACGGACATCACTTGGTTAGGCTAGCATTTAATACCCCTCCCTATGTTCTCAGAGTGCAGTTAAGAGTCAACCACATTTTACTGGGTCCATGTCAGACCAGGTAGGGTTGGCTGCTTCCCTCCTTAAAGGGCATTAATAAACGAGATGGGATTTTGCAACAATTGACAGTAGTTTTATTGTTGCCATTAGGCTCATGTTCTTTTCCAGATTTTTAAAAATTAATTAATTTAAAATTCCATCATGCTGGGATTTGAGCCCTTGCCTTCATAGTTTTAGGATGACTAGACTAGTGATGTTACCACTACACCAACAACTCTCTAATCGTAACCTGTTTGATAGATTGACATTAGTCCAGGTTACCATGAAGCCCCCACCTTCTCAGCCTCGTCCCTTGGCCTGAGATGTGGTGATCCTCAAGTTAAACTCACCACGGGTCATCTCTCCCTAATGGAGAGCAGACCCGTGGTCTGACTGTAGCGACTTTACTGTTTTTGATTTGTCCAGATTAGCAGGGTGAGCAATTGGAGATTGGAGCTTCCTCTTCATCCACGAGTCTGCCTGACTTTCTACACTTTAGCTGCTTCACATCTATCTCTCACTAGTTCCAGTCCAAGCAATTGCCGGGTTGCCACTATGAAAGAAATGTATTATATCTACTGGAGACTGAAATTGAGTTGGCTGAATCCTGAACTGTGGCTAATCGGTTTGAAAGTCCTCAGCCAGGCATTGGCAAAATTAGACGAATTGTAGTCCAACTAGTGGCCATTTGGCCTCTTGTGTTGTACTATCTCTGGCTCACCTCCCAACTTTCCCACCTGGACCTGCATGATCCAATCCTATTTGCATGTCTTTCAGTAAAACTTTTGTCTTCAAAAGGAATTATCGCATGTTTTTCTCAACCAGACCCAACAATCTTTGATAAACTGCAGTGGTTAGTTCTGTTGACTGAAAAATTAGGGCAAGCGCACACTGTTCCTTGGGAAGACTACTACCCACTAGAATTCCTGTATTGTGGAGTTACTCCCTTGTGTTTATTTAAAACTTGGTTGGCTTAGCTTTAGTAGGCACTCAGGGGGGTGATGCATGTGCGCCTTAATAAACCTTTTAATGGAAAGAAAATATCGCAGCTCTCTCACTCATGCATCGAGAATTGACTCTGGGTTTATGTCGTTTTGTCAGTGATTCACCAGCCAGCTCGAAAAATAATCTTTGACCATTTTGCTTCTCCAACATTTTCACAGCTTTCAGCTCAGTCTCTCCTTTAACCTTTCTCGCTCCATTTCTTGCCTCTTTGTTGGTAGACAGGTGTTTAAGTGACAGCACCTTACGGGCAAAACAAGGGTTAAAACTTTTTGTGGTTCCAGGTGCCCTGAGAGACTGGTTTTGGCAAATCAGGACAGTCTTCATGCTTCAGCAGCCTGATAGGCTCATTTAGGAATCGCTTTGCCTCCCCCCGTGATAGAGTCAGTGGAGGTCCCGTGGATTTGGGGGAGGGTCATGGCTGATGACTGTGAGGGGCCTGAAACCCACAGTACATTACAGCTGACAGATTGAAGGTGGTTGCTGCTCAATGCGGACAGTTGGCAAGATACAGGCCCACAAGCTGAAGCGAGCCTTGGACCCACACAGAGTTAGGCTGACGTCAAAACTTAAGGCAGCTGGTTATAGTACACTGCTTGCCACATCATTTAGATAAGACTGCAGCCCTGTACTCGAAAAAGAGCCATATTTCCTTCAATACAGGAGAGACTATAAATAAACTTCATTCTTATAGTTTCTCCAGGTCACCCCGCCACTTACAGCAATCCAATCATCTCTTATTTGGCATTAGGTCATACATCAAATGCACTGCCCCCATTAGATTAATGGCTTGTTAACATTTGTTAATCCATCAAGAGACACTCTGTAGGTCAAACATATAGACTGCTTCAACATTCTAGGATTCATAGTCTAGCCAGAACCGAGCTGAAATTTGGCTCATTCTTCGTGGAATCTTGTGGGTGTGTTACCTGTCAAACAGCCTGTGCACATTGAGGTATGATACCACAATACTTTCCTGTGTGTTCTCAGTCAGTTTACTAACAACAACTTGCATTTATCTAGCATATTTAACTAGTCACTGTGGGAAGATAACATGAACGTGAATTTTACAATCGCGGTGTTGCCAATTAATAAGCACAGAGGGTGATGGGCAACAGAAATTTCATTTAGTGCAAGTTTCTACAAAGGACCACCTTACTGGGCTAAACTGACTTTGGGAACTAGTTCCCTTTACCCAGTAGGTCATACAATTTAGGGGACTTCAACATGATTTTACTTTCAGTCCTCTTCCATGTCTTCCTATAGTTTTGTTCATGTTTTTTTCCGAGTCTACATCCAATCAAGCACAGTAGACAGACTCAATCAAGGACAGAACAATTGAATACTACAGTCCCAACAATGGGCTCCAAGTTGGGTTGTGGCTACATAGGCAGGAGGTCAGACATTGTCCTGAATTTTGCAGACAGCTACCGAGTAAGGAAGGCAGGGGTGCTAATGTGTGAAGGAGCAGGAGAAAATCCTTGAAGCTGAAACAGAGGCATCATGTTTAAGAAATTGTGCAGAGAGGTATTAGAGGACGTGTCACTCCCAGGTTTAGTGGTGCCTACCTGTTACAAATGGTAAGAACACGCTATTCTCAGTCATTGGGGAAGATGGTAGCAAGGTTCACCAAAGGCATGGCTAGAGTTGACAGATTATAGTCAGCAGGGCATGCTCATCTGCTTGGACATGGTTGCAATGTGGCAACTAATTCAGTGTTGGGATCTGCTAAGTTGCTGTTAAGCAACTCCATTGATAACCAATTTTAGATAATCAGCCAAGCTTGTAAGGTTGCTCATTTATGTTTTCTAGAAACAGCAAATATTCACTCCCGCGGGCGAAATCTCTGCAAACAAAAAGATAATGTTGAAGTCTTGAGCCTTTTGTTAATACCCAGGAGGCTGGGGAGCCGACAGCTCTTTGTTGATTTCTCTGCAGCAACAAATTGACCAATCTGTGCCCTTTCCTATTGCAGTGTAACTTTTTGTGATCACTTGAAATTTGTTATTCTTGCACTTGTCCTGGAATGCGCAAGATGGAAAGCATTGGCAACATGGCTCCCATTTCAGTCATATTTAAGTTCTTGTTTTTCACATCCACAGAGGATCCCGAGAATGATCTTGTGGCATAAAAGTGATCAGTGGCAGTAATCTCCACCACCACATCTTTAAATGTCTCTCAACCCCCTGCTCACTTTGGCTTCCCAGCCAATCCCACTGAGTGCTGACCTCCTTATAGGTAGTGGGTCACTGAACATTTGTGGATCCCCATGCAGCCCTGATAAACCTTAAAACCACCTTCAAAATAGCTGTCAGTTGATTGATTTTATTTGCCGGATTAATTGTCAGTCCTTCATTGCCTCTGTGTTCACAACTTACCACCTACCAACAGGTAAAGGAATGCCCAGTGTCAGGTTAATGGGGTTGGCTGCCATTCCAATTGGTGGCAAGATGCCCG
This sequence comes from Chiloscyllium plagiosum, assembly GCF_004010195.1. Lineage (NCBI taxonomy): Eukaryota > Metazoa > Chordata > Chondrichthyes > Orectolobiformes > Hemiscylliidae > Chiloscyllium > Chiloscyllium plagiosum. The sequence continues at coordinate 63,124,656 of NC_057722.1, forward strand.
GGGTTGGGGATAGGTGGGAGGAGGAGGAAGGAAAGGAGGTTTGAAGGCAAGAGGTCATAGTGATTGAAACCTTCCAGAGTTGGCAACCTGCCAAATTCAATGTCACCAAAAGCACAATGGCCTATTGGAAGGACAGTTGAGTGTTCATGGTTGTGTGCTCATGGTTGTGTGGTCATGGTTGTGTGGTCATGGTTGTGTGGTCATGGTTGTGTGGTCATGGTTGTGATCATACCATTGTTTATTGTGCACAGCTCCCAATTGTATCTAAAATACCCTCTGTCATTTGTAGTGTAGGTGGATACTGAACTCCAAATAAACCAAGCATTTCTCCCAATAAGGGACTGGTCAGAGAGAGTATCACGCAATTCCAAGAGGATTACTCAGTACTGATCAAGAACATGAGTTCTGAGTGACTTCCCCCACCTTTGCTCAGGAGATTGAGTGATAAACCAAGATAGAGGGAAATCACATCTCTCACTGGGGACACAGTTTCAAAAAACATTGTGAACGTTTGTAATTCTCTACCCGTGGGAGTCGTGAATTCTGCATCATTGAGTCTATTTCAGATAGAGAGACCTATGGCCATATGATCATTGGATGAGTTGAAGCCAAAGATTATATTGAAAGTGCATGTAGGTGTACCAGATCATACAGTCTACCCCATTCCTATTTTTTGTGTCCCCATGTTCTTAAAGTCACCATCAGTTTAGCTGTACACCATGTAGTCTTCAGCTGGATCCATCACACTGTTGTTCTCCATTCATCATTCTGAACTGAGTCGAATCTGTTGTTCATCACTGAAATGCTTCAGACTGAATCAAATTGCAATGAGCCTTCATTCAAAGTGCTGCTAATGAACACATTGCAAATGAGACTTTGGTTAAAGTGTGCATGCTGTCAAGCATTAATGAATAACCCCATTGGTTCCACAAAACTCACTGAATAGCATGAGCTGCAAGACAGGAACTGGATGGAAGATGATCTCACTAAAATTTCAATTGGCCTAGAGGTTTAGTTTCTGTTAAATAAATGTCTCTGTTCACTCAACACCATCATTCATTAACTTTCAGGAGCAGGTCATTCCATTTTTCTCTAATTATCATATTGACATCCCAACCTTACCCAATACTCACTCGCCACAGCTGAGGTTAGACAGTGACTGAAACATGGTAGTATTAATCGCACGTTCCTTGAGAAGATGGTAGCAAACCTGACGTGAACCATTTCGGTTCATGTGATTCAAGTGTGCCCATTGTGTTGTTTGGTATTGGGTTAATTACGTTTGAATTAGAGCCTGGTCAATCAGGGACAAGCTAAAAGTAGGAAGTACTGAGGAAATTCAGCATGGTGTTTCTTCAGAAAAGTGTCACTAAACGTGAAATGTTCTCTCTCCACAGAAGCTGCCAGACTTGCTGAGTTTCTCCAGTACCTTCTGTTTTTATTTCAGATCTACAACATCCACTTTGTTTTGTCTTTATTACAATCAGGGACAATGTTGGAGAGTGTATCACACAGAGTATCGGGGAAATCTGGAACATACAGTCTGTCTTCTAGCTCCTCAAAGGAGTCTTTTGAGGCTAGAGGTTAATTGAAAGTTTCAGATTTGAAATTGAGACATTTTTGTTCATGGAAGGGTAAGAATTAATATGGAACTGAGGCAAGCTGATAGAGTTAAGATGCAGCTCAGCTATAAGCTCAGTCAGTGGTGGAACAGGTTCACCAGGATGAATAACCTGTCCACGCTTTCTTGAGTGAGGTGTTCCACTGAGGAAAGGACAATCAAAAAATATCTCCAAATCAGAATTGTGCTGTGCCATGTAAAGATTATGTTATTCCGTTGTATCTGCATCCTGTCAGTGACAAAGGTCATGTGCCTGGATATTTAGTCATGAATTCCATTTAAGCCTGGAACAGCATGGAGGCAGCATGGTGGCTCAGTAGTTAGCACTACTGCCTCACAGTGCCAAGGACCCAGGTTTGATTCCAGCCTTGAGCGACTCCTCATATTTGTGTGGGTTTGCTCTGGGTGCTCTGGTTTCCTCCCACAATCCAAAGATGTCCAGGTTAGGTAGATTGGTCGTGCTAAATTACCCCGTAGTGTCCAGGGATGTGCAGGTTAGACACATAGCCATGGGAAGTGCAGCGTTACAGGGATAAGGTAGGAGCTGTGTGTCTGGATGGGATATTCTTTGGAGGGTCAGTGTGGACTCGATGGGCCGAATGGCTTGCTTCCACACTGTAGGAAATCTGTATTCTTTGAGATTGTGAGACGTTTTGAAAGGGTAAAAGTTGCAAGTTTGTTTCTGTTCATGGGAAAATCTCAATGATAAGAAAATCACTCGTAAATCCAATGCAGAATTCAGGAACAACCTCTTTTCTCGATGAACGGTTATAATTTGGAACTCAGTGTAATGGCAGATTGTTGGGATGAACGATGTTAATGGATTTGAGGGGAATTGGCTAGAGATATATATGAGTGAGAAAGGAACAGAAGAATGTGCTGGCAGTGCATTCACCTTACTTCTAACACTGTCTGCTTTGCAATTATAGTTCCTATCCCAACCCCTTTTAATACATCCCAAAACCTCTCCCTTCCTTTCACCTCCTGTTTATCCAGCTTCCCTTAAATTAGTCAATGCTGTTCATCTCAACTTTATGGTCAAAGCCTCTGCAGTCTTAATAGTTTCTGGGAAAAGAAATCCCTCTCCAAATCTGATTCGTTACTGCAATCTTGCTGTGGCCTCTTGTTTCGATCTGTCATTTTAACCATCTCTCAACACTAAATGATCTTTAAAATCTCAATCAGGTTACTCATTTAAAACTGAAATGTGAAAGGCTTTCTTCTCCCATATGGTCATGAATGTCAGGAATTCTCTACCCCAGGGAGTTATGTGATGCTAGATCATTGAAAATATTTCAAGGTGACATAGGTAGATTATTGAAATATCAGGGAGTTGAGGGGTAGGAGGAGCTGGCATTAAAGAGGAGGGAAGGCACAGGACAGATCAGACATTATCTGGATGAATGGCAGAGCAGACTTGAGGGGCTGGATGGCTGACTCCTACTGCTGTTTATAATGTTCTTACGTTTCTACAGGTCTCCTTTACCTTTTCTAGCCTCTCAGATCTGGTATTATCCCAAGAAAGTCATTTGGCACCTAATGCAGTAGGCACTTCCATATTCTTTCTGTGACACAACAAAGCACAGACCCCTACACGTGGTCACATGGGGCTATAATGCGAGCTTAGCATCTTAATGAATGAGATGTTCTGCTGTTAGGTGCATCTTGAACAGGGTTAGATTTCCACCCCCATAAAGTTGCACCCAAACCCAGCTTGATATTCAGGCTTCAGGATCATTGAATTATGAGGGATTGCTGGGGCCAGCAGGGGGCAGTGCGGAGGGACAAGGCCAAAAATAAAGGCCAAGCTGGGTTTGGCTGTGGTGGGCCTCATTTATTGCACGTTCCAACAATTACAGTCACAAAATCTTTAACACCAACGTGCTCAAACAAAACCAATCAGAAGTGAAATGGAAGTTCAGACACATTGAAGAGTTTATTCATTTCAGCAGATGTCACGTGCTGGGAGAGCCAGAGCTGCTAGGTTCAAACAGATTTCCATACAAGAAAAATCAACTCTTTCTTGTAACATGGGCACACGATTTTGGTCCTCTTTGATCTTCATACAGAAACGTAAACTTTTCAAACTGATTCAAGAATGCTACACTCTTGCTATTGAAAGGGGGAATGAGGAGTGTTTGAGCCGGGATTTGCACGTGATGACAAAATATTTGACTTGTTCCAGCGTTCAAATTGAACAGCCTGGACTGAGCAGCATCGGAAAGAAAGAGGGAGAGAGGGAGAGAGAGAAAGAAAGAACACAAGACAAATGGTTTACTTGGAGCCATCTGACCACTTGAGGCAGGGCCGGGAACCAGGCCAGTGTGTCAAGTTGACCAGAGTAAGACTGGGTGGTAAGAAAAGTTTAAAGGTAGGTGGTGTGCATCTGTTTGAAAATCTGGGCCCAGGCCAAAGTTCAGTCTCAGTGCTAACAGAAAACAATAGTTGTGTTTCTATAATATCCCAGGAGAAAGTGAGGACTGCAGATGCTGGAGATCGGAGTTGAGAGTGTGGTGCTGGAAAAACACAGCAGGTCAGGCAGCATCCGAGGAGCAGGAGAGTCGATGTTTCGGGCATAAGCCCTTCATCAGGAATGAGGCTTGTGGGCCAAGAGGGCTGAGAGATCTTGAACTGTCCTACCTGTCCATCTTCCTTCCCATCTATCCCCTCCACCCTTCTGTCTGACCTATCACTTTCACCCGCAACCTTCATCTAGTTATCACATTCCCAGCTACCTTCCCCCTCCCAGCCACAAACCCCCCTCCCCCTCCCATTTATCTCTCAGCCCCTCATCCCACATTTCTGATGAAGGGCTTATGCCCAAAACATCAATTCTCCTGCTCCTTGGATGCTGCCTGACCTGTTGTGCTTTTCCAGCACCACACTCTCATTTCTATAATATCCTTCAACTTGTATTTATATAGTGCCTTTAATGCATCACAGAAGCATGATCAAATAAAATTTATTGAAGCACCGAGGGAAATACTGAAAGAGATAAGTTTTAAGCTGAGACTTAAAGGAGGTAGAGTTAGAGGGGGGTTTAGAGATGGAATTCCAGAGCTTGAACTAGAACTTTCAAGATTACCTCATGCTTTCTTCAGTGAGTCTCAGTGGTAGCACATTCAGCTCAGAGCCGAAAGGCTCTGGTGACCAAGTGCCTGTCCAGAGGTGAGAGAACCAAATCACAGCATATGCTCCCAGTGCCAAACTGCAGCATTCCCAATGGGATCAAGGCTGATTTGCTTCCATTCCGATTTGTCGGGATCTGTGATGGTGATAAGTCCAATGTGTGATCAGCAGACCATGCCACCTGGTGTCAGATTTGGAGGGATGCATGGGGTGTGTGGGGGTGGAGGGCGCTGATTGTTCAGAGGTTTGTGTGAGACCATGGTTTCATCTCTGCACGGTCCCAGTCAGGTCTTTGATTGTGCCCAGTGCAATCTCTTCTACATTTTGGTCAGTCAACATCGAGGGTGGCTCAGTGGTTAGCACTGCTGCCTCACAGCGTCAGGGACCTGGGTTTGATTCCAGCCTCAAGCGGCTGTCGGTGTGGGGCTTGCATGTTCGCCCCATGTCTGTGCAGGTTTTCTCCAGGTGCTCTGGTTTCTTCCCACAGTCCAAAGATGTGCAGGTTGGGTGGAATGGCCATGCTAAATTGCCCATAGTGTCCAAGGATATACAGGCTAGGTAGATTCACCAAGGACAATGCAGGATTACAGGGATAAGATCGGGGGTGGGTCTGGATGAATGCTCTCCTTTGGACGGTTGGTGTGGACCTGATAGGCTGAATGGCCTGCTTCACACTGCGGGGATATTATGATTCTACAAGCTAGGGTTTCCTGCCTGACCTCTGAGCTAGGACCAGGAGAGTCAGTCTGTGAGTCTGCTCCACTGTTTAATTAAGATTACAGCTGACCTAAATTTCAGCTGGGACTATTGATCTCTTCAGGGGTATTTTGAGGGCATCCCTAATGCTCCAATTGCCCTCCTAGAAATCTCCTGCTGCAGTCAAAGTTCCAACTTGAACATTTGCTTCAAGAATCTGGTGTTATGCATTTAATTGACATGTCCCAAACAGCAAAATTGGAGGATCTTGCCAAACCACCACCGAAGATGCTTCTCCAGTACTTTGAGATTGTAAAATGTCCCAATTCTCCAGGCATGGAGGAGCGCAGGGAGAAAACATGCAATGCTGAACCTTGCCCAGCTTATGGAAAGGCAGCTCACTCCTAAGATCTTGCTGTGCGCTTCAGAGTGTTTGAAACGACACTGCCACAGAAGCAATTTGTGTCCCGTTTTCCAAAGCACAAGAAAGAGCTGTAAGAATTTTCAGTGAGAGTCAATGTGTAAACCATCATGCAATAAGAACCGGATAGAGGGGAGCCAATAGAGGAAAGGAACAAAAACAGGAATTGCTGGAAAAGCTCAGCAGGTCTGGCAGCATCTGTGGAGAGAAAGCAGAATTAATACTTCATGCCAAATGAACCTTCTTCAGAACTGGAGAAAAGGAAAGGACTGGCTATTGATGCTAACTTCTTTTACATTTTAAAACTGAGATTAATGCATTTTTATCACGAAGTATTATAAGGATATGGAGCAAAAGTGGGCGAGTGGATTTAGCTCACAGATCAGACATGATGCTATTGGATGGTAGATTGGGTTCAAGGGGTAAAGTAGCCTCCACTTTTTCTTATGTTCCTATAAAGTATAGCAGCCAATTTCACCACAGCTAACGTCCACAAAACTTGAATGAAATAAATGAGTGGAAAACCAGTGTTAATGAGCTTGGTTATAAGAAAAATTATTGGTCATCAACAGGGGCAATCTCCCAAGCTCTTCTTTAGATAAAGCTGGATTTTTAAATGTACACCTGAAAAAGGTGGACAGAGCAGAGCCTCTGTTTAAGCAGCTCATTCACCAGACGTTACCTCCAACAGAGTGACAGCCTATCGGTACCATACTCAAATGGTCAGTCTATATGCTGCACCGAAGGAACCTTGGGTTTTTGAAGCTACACTAGTGGAGGGTAGCTGGAAGAAAGGGATTAAAATGGGCTGAAGTGTCTAAAATAGTTTCCAGTTTGCATAATAGCATGATGGTAAACGTAGGGCATTTGAATTAGGAGTAACAGCAGACCATTCACCTATTTGAGATTGCTCCACCACCATTCTATTAGATCATGGTCAATGCATTACAGCATTATGCTCTATCAATGACCTCCCCTCCATCAAAAGGTCAGGTGGGGATGTTTGTTGATGATTGCACAATATTCAGCACCATTCATGACTCTCCAGACACTGAAGCAGTCCATGTTAAAATGTAACAAGATCTGGACAATATTTAGGCTTTGGGCTGACAAGTTGAAAGTAACTTTGGTGCCGCATAAATGCCAGGCTTTGACCATCTCCAGTAAGAGACAATCTAACCACCAGCCCTAGACAGTCAGTGGTGATACTGAACTTTGACTGCAGCAGGAGATTTCTAGGAGGGCAATTGGAGCATTAGGGATGCCCTCAAAATACCCCTGAATGCCCCATTACCAACATCCTTGGTGTTACCATCGAAGCTCTATTGAACTCACCACATAAATATGTGGCTCCAAGAGCAGGTCAGAGGTGAGGAATACTGTGGCGTGGGATTCACCTCCTAACCCAGCAAAACCTGTCCACAAGACGCAAGTCAGGAGAATGATGGAATACTCCCCACCTGCCTGGATGGATGCAACTCCAACAACACTCATCAAGCTTGACACCATCTAGGATAAAGCAGCCCACTTGATTAGCACCACGTCCACAAGCATCCACTCCCTCCACCATTGAAGCTCAGTAACAGCAGTGTGTGCTATTTACAAGATGCGCTGCAGACAGTCACCAACGATCCTTAGAAACCACCCTCCAAATCCACAACTACTTCCTAGTCTCAAGACAAGGATGGCAGATACATGGGAACACCACCACCTGCACAGTTCCCCTCCAATCACTCCCCATCCTGACTTGGAAATATGTCTCCGTTGATTCATTATTGCTGCGTCAAAACCCGGGAATTTCATGCCCAAGGGATTGTGGGTCTAGCTACAGTACAGCGACACAATGCTTTAAGATGAGGGCTCACCATCACCTTCTCAAGGGCAGCTAGGGATGGGCAATCAATGCTGGCTAGCCAGTGATACTCACACACCACAAATAAATACAGAAGATAAAACGAACAAAGTTCAGCTTTCATTAAGCATCATGAGCCTGGCACGGTTTCACCTGGAGTCAGACACGCTTCTGTTACACCACACGCCCCCTTTTTTCCTGATGAAAAGCTCATGCTCGAAACGTCAATTTTCCTGCTCCTTGGATGCTGCGCGACTGGCTGTGCTTTTCCAGCACCCTTCGACAAAAAATCCTGCCTACCACTGATGATCTTCACCTTCTTGTTTAGAAGAATCTATCTACTGCATTAAAATATTCAAAGACTCTGCTTCCAGCAACTCTTAAGGAAGAAAGTTACAAAGACTCACAAGAAGGAAAAGATCACCTCGTCTGTTTTAAATAGGTGCCTTCCCATTTTCAAACAGCGACGCCTCATTCTAAGTTCTCCCACGAGTGGCAGCATCCTCTATTTACCAAGATTGTATTTTTCAATCAAGTCACCCCTTGCTCATCGAAAGCATAAAGGGGGCAGCACGGTGGCTCAGTGGTTAGCACTGCTGCCTCACAGCATCAGGGTCCCAGGTTTGATTCCACCCTCTGGTGTGGAGTTTGCACATTTTCCCCGTGTCTGCGTGGGCTTTCTCCGGGTGCTCCAGTTTCGTCCAAAGCTGTGCAAGTCAGGTGAATTGACCAGGCTAAATTGCCCATAGTATTAGGTGCATTAGTCAGAGGGAAATGGGTCTGGGTGGGTTAATCTTCAGAGGGTCAGTGTGGACTGGTTGGGCCAAAGGACCTGTTGCCACACTATAGGGAATCTAACTTAAATCTTTCCTCACAAGATGGCCCATCACTGTTCAGGTACTGGTCTGGTAAACTTTCTCTGATGAATGGTAACATGTATCGGTGCCAAAAGCAGAGAGGTTTATAAAATGCTGCTGCAGAAACAATCAAGACCAATTAATTCTGTCATGCTTATAACATATTAAAACACGTTTGTGTATCAAAATGCATTAATATCTCCCAAGATACTTCAGAGCAGTGTAAGTTGGATACAAATGTGACATTGGATCATATAAGGAGACAGTAGGGCCTGTGTCCACATGCTTGGATACTGAGATAAGATTTATAAAGATGTGAACAATAACAGGCAGACAAACACCGATCCATCCAGTCAGTTCCATGTGGTACCTATGACCATGTGATTCCTTCTTGGGATGATGATAAAAGAGATTTTAAAAATCTAGGCAAATCTGGCATACAGAAATCTGGGAAATCGTTTGCTAAACATCCGAGGTGATCAAAACAGGTAGGAGGTCACTTTGCCCCAGAACCCTGCAGTCCCTACCCTTTAGGGAGACATGATGCACATTCCCAAGTCCAATCCTCACTGCAAGAAATTCTGGGAATCCATGTCCTATGTAACAGACTGTTCCAGAGGATTCATCATTCCTCAGGAAAAGAACCACCTCCTGAATTTGAACTATCATCTGATCTCACAACTGAAAACCATGCTACTCCAGAACAGATTCAAGCCTGGGAAGTTTTAAATTAAACATTTGGATACTGAAAATTAAATATTGCTGCAAGTAATATATTGTTGGAAGCTTTTAGCCTTGGATTCATCTGGACAATTCACAAGAAGCACCAAGCTAAAACCAAATAACAGAACTATGGATGCTAGAAGTCAGAAACAAAACCAGAAATTGCTGGTGAATCTCAGCGGTTCTGTGAGCATCCATGGAGAGAAATCAGAGCTAACGTTTCAAGACCGGTGACCTTTCCTCAGTACTCATTGTCAGTCCTGATGAAGAGTCACTGAAATCGAGACATTGACCCTTTTTTCCTCCCACAGATGCTGCCAGATCTGCTGAGGCTTGCCTGTGATTTCTGGTTTTAATCTAGATATTTGCTTAGCGAGTTTTGAGAAGATTTGTAGCTCAGATTGAGATTCTGGATGTAGGTTTGCTTGCTGAGCTGGAAGGTTCATTTTCAGATGTTTCGTCACCATACTAGGTAGCATCTTCAGTGAGATTCTGAGTGCTTCAAATTTGCTTAGCTCCAGCTGGTGCTGTGGGACTTTGACAGCTGCAAATGGACTGCTGTCATGTTTGTACGAATTGATTTCCAATTGCTTCTTGCTTTTCAGTGGGTTCATGAATTAAGTCCTTTCTTGCTGGAATGCAGGTGAACAAGATGTAAAGTTCATTGCAAAATGTAAAAATACCTTCAGATCAGACACTTCTGGATCAGCGCGTTTACATTTATTTAATATTAATGCAGTCCAGCAATTAATCCCAACATTCAGCATTTTAAAGCAAATCTTTTTTTTGGAGGGAGAGTATGTTGAAATAAGGAGAAGTGAATAAAAGGCGTGCATAAATTTTAACAGAGACACAGTGTGTGCTTGGCTGTGATTTAATGGAGCTGAACAGAGGGGGTCGGAGGGCAGGACTGCACACGTGCGAAGTCAGTGAATTAGAACGAATACAATGGCTGGGCAGTTCCTGAGCATGTCAAAAATGCTGCTGACCGAAGGGGAGGTGGTGACGGTGAGCTCCTCTGGGTCTTACTGCCCTCTGTTTCACTGACTGGAGCAAAGTGTGCAGTGGTGTCTGCACCAGAGTCAGCACTAATCTGATATATTAAAGGGTTGGGCTGAGGTACACAGGGCATAATTTCAACAGACGGAAGTTAGGAATGGAGGAAATAACAATAACATTGAAACATACAAAACAGGAGCAGACGTGGACCTTTCAGCTCCTCAAGCTGACTCGGCCATTGAATAAGATCATGGCTGATCTGTTTGTATTTTGCATTCCACATTCCTAACTACCCAATAACTCTTCATTCGCAGGTCTAACTAGAGTCTATCTAGTTCTGTCTTTTAAAAAAATTCAATGATCCTGCCTCCACCCTCTCTGAGGACGGAAATGTCGACACTACCAGTAGGAGTAGTCTATTTGGCCCTTTGAGCCTCATATGCTATTCAAATAGATCGTGGCTGATCCTGTAGCTTTGTGACCTGTTTTCTTTCCACACTACTGACCTCTTTAATATCTATCTCTTTATTTAATCATTTGGCCTCCACAGCATTTTTATTTTGGTAGAGAATTCCAAAGGTTCACTACCCTTTGCGTGAAGAAACTTTTCCTCATCTCAATCCAAAATAGTCTACCCCATATTCTGAGACACTGGCTCCTGGTTCTAGACTTCCCAACCAGGGAAAACATCCTCCTTGTATTTAATCTGTCCAGCTCAGTTCGTGTTTTATGTATTTCAATGAGATCCTCTCCCATCCCTCTCGTGAATTCAGGCCCAGTTGAAACAATTTCTCCCCATAGCACAATCATGTGAACCTCTATTGCACTCCCTCAATGGCAGTTAGGTCCTTTCTTTGGTAGGAGGAGACCAAAGCTGCATGTAGGACTGCAGGTGTAACCTCACCAAGGCTCCTTGTAACTGCAGGAAGACATCCTAACTTCAGAAATCAAATCCTCTTCCAACGAAAGCCAGTGTACCATTTGGTACGTACTATATACCACATACACACTCCTAGTACTTCACCATTTAAATACAACTTTTCTGTATTTCACACTAAAGTGTACAATTTCATAATTAGCCATATTATACAGTATCTGTAATGCCTCTGCCCACTCACTCAGCTTGCCTAAATGACCTTGACATCTCCTTGCATCTTCCTCACAACTTATAATCCTGAGTAGTTTTGTTTCATCAGCCAACTTGGAAATGTTGTGTTGGGTTCCCTCTCAGGATACAGGACAGTAACATGCTGTCAGGAGGACACATACAGGCTACTGAGAAGTGTGAAGCAATTCATTCTGACAGAAAGCATATGAAGAGGTAGCATGCAATTTAGAGGCTATGTCGGATCAGAGTAGAATGGGGCTGGTTCCCCTCAAATCACTCTCACCACTGTTTTCCCTTTAATCTGTAATTATTTCCCTCTCAAGTTCCCCGAGCACTGCAGCAGTTTCATAGAATTATAGAATCCTGACAGTATGGAAACACGCCCTTTGGCCCAACAAGTCCACATCAATCCTCCGAAGAGTAACCCACCCAGAACCATTACCCTACCCTATTACTCTACATTTACTCTTGACTAATGCACCCAACCTATACATCCCTGAACACTATGGGCAATTTAGCATGGCCAGTTCACCTAACCTGCACATCTCTGGACTGTGCGAGGAAACCAGAGCGCCTGGAGGAAACCCACACAGACGCGCGGGGAGAACGTGCAAACTTCATACAGACAGTCGGACAAGGCTGGAATCGAACCATTGTTAAACTCTGAGCCACTGTGCTGCCTTTAGGCAGGCAGATCACAAAAGATCTTCAATGGGAATATTTTTTAATTCACTCATGGGATGCGGATTTCACTGGGTGGGCCAGCATTCATTGCCCAACCCTTGTCAGTCCTGAGAAGTCGGTGGTGAGCTGTCTTCATGAGCTACTGCAGTCCTTATGCTGTAGGTTGCCCCCACAATGCCCTTTGATTAGATTAGATTAGATTAGAGTGTGGAAACAGGCCCTTCGGCCCAACAAGTTCACACCGACCCGCCGAAGCGAAACCCACCCATACCCCTACATTTACCCCTTACCTAACACTGCGGGCAATTTAGTATGGCCAATTCACCTGACCCTGCACATCTTTTGGACTGTGGGAGGAAACCGGAGCACCCGGAGGAAACCCACGCAGACACAGGGAGAACGTGCAAACTCCACACAGTCAGTTGAGGCGGGAATTGAACCCGGGTCTCTGGCACTGTGAGGCAGCAGTGCTAACCACTGTGCCACCGTGCCGCCCTTTGGGAGCAAACTCCAGGATTTTGATACAATGACACAGAAAGAACAGTGACATATTTCCAACTCAGGATAGTGATTGGATTGGAGGGGAACTTGCAGCTGGTGGAGTTCCCATTTTCCTGTGCCAGTGTCCCTATCTCTGGGCAAGCAGATTTTGGATCCCCACTGGTCCCAAGTTCATAACATTCCTGAACAGGTGCATTAAAAAATAAATAATCATTAGCACTTTTGTGCTTGATGCCTTCAAGATAAGCAGAGTTGAAGTTTGAGCTTCCGCGTGTAACTGAAATTCGATTCAATGCTTTAAAATATTTGCAGGAGTGTGCCTGAGTTTTGAAGTGACCACACCCAGCCTTAACTAATCATACACAGTGAGCAACCAACACTTAACGGGCACACAATGTGCAGAGCCTAGCCATCCTTGGCACTTCACCATGGTTTCAGGTCCAAATGTGAAGAGAGCTGTTCCTACACCATAAATAAGGTTATGGCACATTAGAGGTGATTGCTCTTGTTGGTGGAGGTTGTACAGATGCCACCAGTACTTGCAGGAGACAAAAGAGAGAAGGCATTATGAAAAAGGGATAGACATTTGGCCATGTTAAGCATGCATATTGGGAGTAAGATATTGAGATAGAGAACAGAGAAGATGGTAAAAGAGGGAGAGGTGTGGTATTGTTGATCAGGGACAATATTACAGTTGTAGAAAGGATATTTGGGGACTCGTTAACTGAAGTAGTATGGGCTGAGGTTAGAAACAGGAAAGGAAAAGTCACCATGCTGGGAGTTTTCTATAGGCCTCCGAATAGTCCCAGAGATGAAGAGGAAAGGATAGCAAAGATAATTCTCGATAGGAGTGAGAGAAGCATGGTAGTTGTCATGGGGGACTTCAACTATCCAAATATTGACTGGGATCAATACAGTACGAGTACTATAGATGGGTCAGGTTTTGTCCAGTGTGTGCAGGAGGGCTTCCTGACATAGTATGTAGACAGGAGAAAGTGAGGGCTGCAGATGCTGGAGATCAGAGCTGAAAATGTGTTGCTGGAAAAGCGCAGCAGGTCAGGCAGCATCCAAGGAACAGGAGAATCGTCGTTTTGGGCATAAGCCTGAAGAAACGTCGATTCTTCTGCTCCTTGGATGCTGTCTGACCTGCTGCGCTTTTCCAGCAACACATTTTCAGTACAGTATGTAGACAGGCCTACAAGGGGCGAAGCCACTTTAGATTTAGTACTGGGTAACAAGCCTGGCCAGGTATTAGATTTGGAAGTAGGTGAGCACTTTGGAGACAGCGATCACAATTCTGTCAGGTTTAATTTAGTGATGGAAAGGGATACTCCACCGAGCAAGAGTTACAGCTGGGGGAAGGGAAATTACGATGCAATTAGGAAAGATTTAGGAAGCGTAGAATGGGGAAGGAAACTGCAGGGGATGAGCACATTAAAAATGTGGAGCTTATTCAAGGAAAAGCTCCTGTGTGTCCTAGATAAGTATGTACCTGTTAGGCAGAGTGGAAGATATAGAAAGCGTGAGAAAGTGAAATCCCTGGTCAAGAAGAAGGCGGCTTATGTTAGGACAAAATGTGAAACTCAGTTAGGACGCTTGAGGGTTACAAGGAAGTCAGGAAAGACCTAAAAAGAGAGCTCAGAAGAGCCAGGAGGAGACATGAGAAGTTGTTGGCGGATAGGATCAGGTTAACCCTAGGTATGTCAGGAATAAAAGAATGATGAGAGTAAAATAAGGGCCAATCAAGGATAATAGTGTGAAGCTGTGTGTGGAGTCAGAGGAGATAGGGGAAGCACTAAATAAATATTTTTCGACAGTGTTCACTATAAAAAATGAAAAAGTTGGCGAGGAAGATACGGAGATACTTGCATCTAGACTAGAAGAGATTGAGGTTCACAAGGAAGAGGTATTAGAAATACTGCAGAGTGTGAAAATAGGCAAGTCCCCTGGGCTGGATGGGATCTATCCTAGGATCCTCTGGGAAGCAAGGGAAGAGATTGCCGAGCCTTTGGCATTGACCTTCAAATGATGAGAGTAAACCGGTTGATGTAGTGTATATGGATTTCAGCAAGGCATTCGATAAGGTTCCCCACAGTAGG
>NC_057722.1:63141800-63165788 GCF_004010195.1 Chiloscyllium plagiosum
CTTCAGGTCATTCCTGAAGAAGGGCTTATGCCCGAAACATTGATTCTCCTGTTCCCTGGATGCTGCCTGACCTGCTGCGCTTTTCCAGCAACACATTTTCAGCTCTCCCTCTTTATGGGCATTTAAACGGGCATTAGATAGGCATATGGAGGATAGCGGGCTAGTGTAGATTAGGTGGGCTTGGATCGGCGCAACATCGAGGGCCAAAGGGCCTGTACTGCGCTGTATTTTTCTATGTTCTATGTTCTATGTTCTATGATCATGGAACAGTACATTAATGACAATGATTCCAACATGGAGGTTTCTGCATTACCACAAGAATGGTTGCTGTCCTCTCCAGCTAGAGCAAGGACCCTCTCAACATAGGGGATGCAGAGATGAATGCTGGGTACCCCATCACCCATCTTGGCACATTCTATCCTATTGTGAGCCATTTACTTCTGAAATGAGATAAAGGGAGGGATTGAGTGAGACAAAAGTGGCTGGCACAGCTGTTAGTGCTGCTGCAGGTGAGGGAAAGATAGTGAGGTGTCTTAAGCAAGTTAGGAGGCAGCACTGAGGCCATGAAGTGCTAGTGGTGTGGGGTAATTGTGTGGGTGAGAGTGCATGAGGGAAGTTTTGCAGTCAGTAGTGAGAGCAATAGGACATGGGTCTTGGTGCAAGGTGGGACCAGTACAGATAGTTCTTTTATAACACAATGGTTGCTTTCTTGTGCAACCCCATGTTATAGAAAATTTGAGCCTTGCAAACAACCCTTAAAATGTTGGCGATGTAATCAGATTACAGCCGGTTTTAAAAGTTCGCACTTTTGAAACAGTGTCCCCAATTTGTCAGTTGTGTTACAGTGAATTTGCTTAAACAAAATGCGTGTTATAGCAGAATGTCCTGTACCAGAAAGACAGTGAGTGTGACATAGCTGAGAGCTGAATATTTACCATCAAGCCATCTTCTTCTCTATGTCTAAGCAATACTGAGCAAGAACTCACAGATCCTGCAGAGGATTAACTGGCAGGGTTTCCTCCTGCACCCTCCACCACCTGCAACATTGATACCTCTATGGATCTTTGAGATAGATTAGAGTCAAGAGCACATCACTGCCAGAGCTCCTGTGTTGATCAAGAGGCCATCTCCATCCCATGTCAATGCTGGATGGAGGACTGCTAGTGACCTGGAGTCTGCACAGCCTTAAGTAACCCCATGGAGTCAGCAATTAACCATTTCATAGAAATGTGCAAACAAGTATAGGGGCAGCAGGTATGTTTGTCCAATGAACTGGGCAAGCTGGGTCAAAGGCCTGCACCAATGCTACCTGTGATGTCCAATCACCTGACTGCGTGGGCTGGTCAGCAGCTGGCATGGAGAGCCAGGCCCTTTAATCCCAATGTCTGTTGAATAGATGCACAGACTGCAGGGATCGGTTCTGGGAACTCTGCTCTTTGTGATTTTTATAAATGACTTGGATGAGGAAGTGGAAGGGTGGGTTAGTAAGTTTGACACAAAGGTTGGTGGAGTTGTGGAGAATGTGGAGGGCTGGTGTAGGTTGCAATGAGACATTGACAGGATTCAGAACTGGGCTGATAAGTGGCACTTGGAGTTCAACCTGGAAAAGTGTGAAGTGATTTATTTTGGAAGGTGAATTTGAATGCAGATTGCAGGGTTAAAGGCAGGATTCTTGGCAGTGTGGAGGAACAGAGGGATCTTGAGGTCTATGTCCGTAGATCCCTCAAAGTTGCCACCCAAGTTGATAGGGTTGTTAAGAAGGCGTATGGTTTGTTGGCTTTCATTAACAGGGTTAAAAATCACACAACACCAGGTTATAGTCCAACAGGTTTAATTGGAAGCACACTAGCTTTCGGAGCGACGCTCCTTCATCAGGTGATTGTGGAGGAGCGTCACTCCGAAAGCTAGTTTGCATCCAATTAAACCTGTTGGACTATAACCTGGTGTTGTGTGATTTTTAACTTTGTACACCGGCATCTCCAAATCATTCATTAACTGGGGAATTGTGTTTAAGAGCCGCAAGGTTATGTTGCAGCTCTACAGAGACCTGGTTAGACCACACTTGGAATATTGTATTCAGCTCTGGTAGCCTCATTATAGGAAAGATGTGGAAGCTTTAGAGAGGGTGCAGAGGAGATTTACCAGGATGCTGCCTGGACTGGAGGGCAAGAAAGGTTGAGAAAGCTAGGGCTTTTCTCATTGGAGCAAAGAAGGATGAGACATAACTGGATAGAAGTGTACAAGATGTGGAGAGGCAGAGATAGAGTGGATAGCCTGAGACCTTTTCCCAGGATGTAAATGGCTATCATGAGGGGGCATCATTTTAAGGTAATTGGAGGAACATTTAGGGAAGATGTCAGAGGTAGGTCCTTTACCGAGAGAGTGGTGGGTGCATGGGATGCACTGCCAGCAGTGGTGGTAGAGTCAGATACATTAGGGATATTTAAGCAACTCTTAGATAGGTACATGGAAGTTAGTACAATGAAGGGTATGTAGGTTCGTCTGATCGTAATGCAGGATAAAAGGCCGGTACAACACCAAGGGCCGAAGATCCTGTACTGCGCTGTACTGTTCTATGTTCTATGTTTTATATTCCAGTTCTCTGGCCATCTTATCAAACTACCTTTTAAAGGTTCCAACATTTCCCACCTCAGATAGTACATTCCAGAGTCCTGCTACCCTCTAGGTGAAAACACATTTTCCCCAAATCCTCTCTCAACCTCCTGCCTTTTACCTTAAAATTATGGCTTTTTGATATTGACCCTTTCTATTGACTCTGTCTTCATAATCTTATATCCCTCAGTCAGGTATCCCCATAGCCGTCTTTGCTCTAATATTCCATCCCAAGCAACATTCTAGTGAATCTACTCTGTATCTCCTCAACCACAATCACATCCCTCATACAGCAAGGAGACCAGAGGTACACACAATACTTCAACTGTGGCCTAACTAAAGTCTGGCACAGCTCCAACATGATGGAAGCTCTGTGCTCTTATAATCAATGCCATGACTGAGAGAGGTAAGCATCCCATATGCCTTCTTAACCACCCCATTAACCCATCCTGCCACCTTCAGGGTTATGTGGGCAAGAACTAAGATCCTTCTGTCCCTCTGAGCTTCCCCAGGTCCTGCCATTCATTGATACTCCCTCGTCTTGTAAAAAAAGCAAAAAAAAAGCAAAACTCTGCAGATGCTGCATGTGTCTACACAAAATCGTAAGATAAAGTGAAGAACTGTAAGCCTTTCAGTTCCAGCAAAACAGAGGGACTGTGATCATTCAAGCTCGCAGAGAGTGATGGAGCATTCAGCAAACAAATGAGGAGCCTGCGTTGCCCTCTGGTCCAGCTGATGGGATGGGTGTTGTACCGATACATAAAGAATCCTGGCAACAGCATTACAATGAAACCTTTTGGAATATTGCATGCAATTTGGTCTCTTTTCTATCGGAAAAATGTTGTGGAACTTGAAAGGGTTCAGAAAAGATCTACAAGGATGTTGCCAGGATTGGAGGGTTTGAGCCATAGGGAGACGCTGAACAGGCTGGGGCTATTTTCCCTGGAGCGTCGGAGGTTGAGCGATGACCTTATGGAAGTTTGTAAAATCATGAGGGGCATGGATAGGATAAACAGACAAGGTCTTTTCCCAGGGATGAGGGAGTCCACAACTAGAGGGCATAGATTTTGGGTGAGTGGGGAAAGATATAAAAGAGACCTAAGGGGCAACGTTTTCATGCAGAGGGTGGTACATTTATGGAATGAGCTGCCAGAGGAAGTGGTGGAGGCTGGTACAATTGCAACATTTAAGCAGCATGTGGATGGGTATATGAATAAGAAGGGTTTGGAGGCATATGGGCCAGGCGCTGGCAGGTGGGACTAGATTGGGTTGGAATATCTGGTCGCGTGGATGGGTTGGACCGAAGGGTCTGTTTTCGTGCTGTACATCTCTATGACTGTATGACTCTATGTCAAAACACACGAAAGTGCAGAACTGAAGTGTAGAACCATGCTCTAAGTAAGTCGGGGCTGTATCGTGAGGGTGTAGTAAAGATGGTATGTGTTTAATGCCAATGTCTGTGGGTAGGTGGTGGGGGAGAGTGGGTGGTACATTCTCTGCCCATGAAGCATGCCCTGAGATATTGGTGACTGATATCTGAAATCCAGATGAGCAAGAGGCAAAATAGAGTCACCAGCTCACTGCTCTGACTTTTCTGTTGAGAATTACCACCATCTAGTTTCTCTACACCAGGTGAGAGAAGGGAAACTGCCTATCAATGAGGCACAATCAGGTATAATGACATAGTAATGTACACAAATGAAAGCAAATAGGCCACTCACTACTCACTAGTGAGAGTGCCGTTTCACTGCTCAACTCTTGACTGGGGAATCAGATTTTTTATCGCAACATCGAGAATTCAACTCATCTCAATTTTCCCAATTAATGCCCCAATGCACAAATCATTCAGAGGGGGTCGGATGATTCCACCCACATTAGCTGTGCTTACTCAATCATAGATCTTTAAAAACCTTGATGATACCTTTATGTCAATGCACGGAAATGGGAAATTAGGCCCGAAATGAACTAGTCCCACCTACCTGCTCCTGACCCATATCCTTCCAAACCTTTCCTATTCATAAATCCATCCAAATGTCTTTTAAATGTTGTAATTGTACCCACATCCATCACTTCCTCAGGAAGTTCATTCCATATGCAAACTACCCTCTGTGTAAATAAATTGCCTCTTATGTTTTTTTAATCTCTCTCCTCTCACCTTAAAAATGTGCCCCCTAATCTTGAAATTCCCCATCTTAGGGAAAAGACAACTACCAGTAACTCTATCCATACCCCTCATTATTTTATAAACTTCTACTAGGTCACCTCTCCACTTCCTGTGCTGCAGTGAAATAAGTCCCCACCCCTCCAGCCTTTCTTTATAACTCAAGCCTTCCATAACTGGCAGCATCCTGGTAAATCTCTTCTGGACCTACTCAAGTTTAATAATATCCTTCCTATAACTGGGCAACCAGAACTGGACACATTAGTCCAGAAGAGGACTGAGTGTGGGTGGCACGGTAGCTCAGTGGATAGCACAGAGCCACAGACCTGGATTCGATTCTAGCCTCAGGGGGCTGTCTGTGTGGAGTTTGCACATTCTCCCTGTGTCTGTGTGGGTTTCCTCTCACAATCCAAAGATGTGCAGGTTGGATCAACTGGTCATGCTCAATTGCCCATAATGTTAGGTGCATTCATCAGGGATAAATATAGGGTAGGGGAATGGGTCTGGGTGGGTTACTCTTCGGAGGGTCAGTGTGGGCTTGTTGGGCCATAGGGCCTGTTTCCATAGTGTAGGGAATCTAATCTACTGTCCTCTACAATATCAACATAATGTCCCAACTCCTATACTGAAAGGACTCAGCAATAAAGGCAAGCATGCCAAGCTCCCTTTTAATCACCCTGTCTATATGTGACACATACTTTAAAGAATCATGTACCTTCACGTACACCTACAATGTTTAAATGACATTTGATTGGATACATGAATAGGAAAGCTTTGCAGGCATATGGGTGAGGAGCAGGCAGGTGGGACTAGTTTAGCTCGGGATTTCGTTCAGCACAGACTGGTTGAACTGAAGGGTCTGTTTCTGTGCTGTATGACTCAAAGACTTTATTATTCTGCACTGGAATATTGGAAGAGCAAAGCTAACCCTGTATTGAAACTTATGCCTTATTTAGATGTGTTAGCTTGGATGGCAGTTTTGTGATGCATGGTGATCACAACAGCATGGGTTCAGTTCCTGCACCAGCTGAGGTTACCATCCCAGGACTCTCCTTCTCAATTTCTTGCCTTTCCTGAGTCATGGGGATCCTTAGGTTAAACCATCGTTTGTTATCTCTCTCTAATGAGACAGCAACTCTATGGCCCAGTTGGATTATGGTGACTTTGCTTTGCTTTTAGTTGAGAGCAGTGAATTGAGCAATGAAATGCAAATGGGACTGGGTTGTTGTGGAAGAGGAAGAGAGTGCCAAATCAAAAGTCAGAAAATGGAGGGTAATCAGGCAAGGACAAATTTCACTCTCTAATTAACATTAGTGGACATTAGTTTGTTGTTAATCTGAGCATCCTGTTCCCAGAGCTTTTCATAAAATATCTGAATAGAGTCTTAAACCATTGCAATAAAATTGGAATTCTCAATTACTAGCCCAGTTATACAGTAAATGGTGTGAAAGAATTCCTGCCTGTTGAAAACCAGATTCCCTTCAAGCATCTGAGAACGTAGACCATGCTGACAGTGCCAGTGCCAGCACTGAGGGAGTGCTGTACTGTCTTCAGATAAGACATTAACAGGGAACGCATATCCTCTCTCAGATAGTTGTGACACTTATTGAAGAAGAGGAGCGGAGTACTTCCCCGTGTTCATGAAATCATCAGATGTAAGAGCAAAAGTGGATAAGATCATTGAGTCAGCTCTGCCATTCAATGAGATCATGGCTGATCTGCTAATGCTCAACTCCACTTTCCCCTCTTTTCCCCATAACCCTTGATTCCTTTGCTGATCAAAAACCCATCTATTTCAGGTTTGAATATACCTAATGGCCCAGCACCTATAGAACACTGTGGTAAAAAAATTCCATGGATTCACCATGCTCTTAGATAAGAGCTTCCTCCTCATGGATGACCCCTCTCTCTGAGATGACGAGCAATACTTATACCTCAGCCATCATTATTAATGCAGATGATTTGTTGCTTTTTGAAAAAAAATTACCCCTGTGGGAACTTGCTGTATTCAAATTGCAAAATATGTTACAAGTACAATCGTGAAACCAGCTGAAGTGCTGATAGCAAATTGAAGTGATAAATATTAACACACTGCCTCTTTTTATCTGAAATATTCAGTTGCTTAGATAGCAGCTGTCAGAACTTGGAACCCTATAAGCTGATACTTGGTTGCTAGCTAAAGCATTCACGTTACATACCTATGATCACTGGTCTGAGTCTGAGGGCAGCCTGACACTGACTACACAGCCATTCATACCAGGGTACCTGCCAGAGCTCTAATCTCAAAGCAAACACCTGACTATGCAGCAAAAAGAGAAATATCGTCACCCTGGTCTGGCAATGAGGCACTGAAACAGCTTCGAAAGAGAGAAAGAGAGAGAGAGAGATTCCTTGAAGAGAAATGGCATCCTTCGGCCTACCTCCCACATGATTCCAAGAGAAAGGGGAATACCAAGCGGTAGTGCTCATGAAGGGGTCTTGTTGAGGTAAATGCAACAGGGAATGGTGCAGACAAAAGTGGGTGATATGGATTCAAACTGCACTGTCACTTCGTTAGAATGGGCAAGCCTGAGAATATAGTGCAATGTCATTGCAACTATAACTAGAATTTGGTCCCTACTCCTGTAATAGATAGTCAATACCTCCTGTGGCGAGGTAAAAACTGGAGTGGGATATGGGGACAGAGACATAATATTCATTTTCTATGCTGGCATATATCACGGATCCTTTTACGTAGAAGCATTCCAATGGAGATATCGGGAGAGGAAAGAGCTTTTTGGCTCATGGAGTCCACACAGATTAAGTCATGTCACTCCTAGACCATATTCAGTCATTCAGATCATGGCTGAGGAGGTTCATTGCTTTTCCCAGCCTTTCATCCAACCTGGACTTTTGGAATAATTTTATTAAAATTCTATTCCCATTGGAAAGCAGAATCAGGCCAGAGTGAAATCAAATAGTCAATCTGATCTGATGATGCTGCCCCAAAACAACTTGTAATTGCCTTCCTTTGGAATTTGGCTCAATATGTTATGGGCTATAATAATAATAATTTCCCTACGGTATCTGAGCATTGAGCCTCCTTTATTGGTTTTTGGAAGGTAGTAAGGAGCAGCCATCTTGAATTAATACTGTCAATTTTTACTTTACGTTTTTCATTGGATGTGGACATCACTGGATGGGCCAGCATTTATTGCCCATCTCTAACTGTTCTTCAGAAAGTGGTGTAGAGCTGCCTCCTTGAATTGCTGTGATCTTTGGGATATAGTTGCACCCACTGTGCTGTTAGGGAGGGAGTTTCAGGATTTTGAACCAGATCCAGTGAAGGACGAGCAATATAGTTCCGAGTCAGACTGGCAAGTAGCAGGCGATGGTAATCCCATTTAAGTGCTGCCCTTGTCCTTCTATATAGTAAAGGTGGCAGGTTTAGAAGGAACTGTTGAAGAAACCTTGTTGAGTTATCAGAGTGCATTTTGTAGGTGGCACAGATCTCTGCCAATATGAGGTTGTGGAAAACGTGAAAGATCACAGTAATAGCTAGGATGCTAATCAAGAGGCTGTTTTGCCCTGGATGGGATCAAGCTTTATTGGAGCTATACTTATCAAGGAAATTGGAGAATATTCTATCATATTCCTGACGTATGCCTTGTATTTAGTGGATAGGCATTGGGTAGTCAAGAGGTAAATTACTTACCATAGAATTCCTAGCCACTGACCTATTCCTATAACAGCAGTAGTTATACCTATAGTCTAGTTAAGTTTCTGGTCATTGGTCACCCCTTGCCCAACACTCCAATGATGTTAATGGGTCTAGATTTATTGGTGGAAGGTGTTCTAGACTACTTTGTCCTTGATTGTGTCAAGATTGTTGAGTATCGTTGGAGCTACACTCATCCAGGCAAGTGGAAAGTATTCTATCACACTCCTGAATTGAGTCTTGTAGACCGGGCATGGAGGATGGGAGGGAAATTATTCACACAGAATTCTCAGTCTGCAACCTGCTCTTGTCATAGCATTTACGTTGCCACAGTAGACCAGTTCAGCTTCTGGTCAATGGTAACCCTAGATGTGCACAGTTGAGCATTCAGTGATGGTAAAAATACTGAATTTCAAGAGGTAACAATTAGATTGTTTCTCATTAGAGATGGTCATTGCCTGGCACTTCTGTGGCATGAACATTATTTGCCGCTTGTCAACCTTAGCCTAATGTTCAGGTTTTGCTGCAATTAGACACTTCAGTATCTGAGGAGTCGTGAATGAAACTGAACATTATGCAGTCATCAGCAAACATTCCCACTTTGACCTCATTGTGGAGGGAAGATAAAGGAAGTTCATTGGCACCATTATTGAATTGAACAACCCATGAATGATAAAATTAAGATGAATGCAACACCCACTGCTTCTGTTGTGAAAGTGGAAGGGCTGTGACAGCAAAAGAAAAAAACACAGAAGTAGAATTTACCATCCACATTTCAAAATACCCCAAAATACTTTACAGACATTTTTTTAAAAATATACTGCTGTAAAATTTTGAAAAAGAAAAAAATGCTATAGTAGCTCTCACAGGCAGCAATACAGGATTGATCAGGCATTAATGATGTTAGTTCAAAGATAAATACTGGCTTCAGACACCAGGGGGCGAGGTGGTGGTGGAGTGTAATGAGGAGGGGGAGTTGCACTCTTCTTTACGTAATGCCACAAGATCAGTTGCATCCAGCTTACAGAGAGGTCGAGTCTTGGATTGACATCCTGACCAGTCACAGCACTTCCGACAGTGCATACTCTCATACAGTCTCTACTGTAGAGAAGTATACAGCAAGCAAACAGACCCTTCAGTCCAACTAATCCACGCTGACCACATTCCCAAATGAAACTAGTCCCTGCTGTTTGCAAAACATCAATACTTATTTCCCCAGGTTCTCCAGCCTCCATTTCTTTCTCCACAGTAAAACCTTATGCAAAATATTAAGTTAATATTTGGCCCATCTCCTGAGGTTCAACACATATCGATGACCTTGTTGATCTTTAACAGGTCCAACTCTCTCTCTAGTTGCTCTTTTGCTCTTAATGTTATTGTAGAATCTCTTTGGATTGCCCTTCACCTTATCTGACAAGGCAATTTCATATCCCTTTTTTGCCCTCCTAATTTCCCTGTTAAGAATGCCCCTGACACCCTTTATACGCTTCAAGATGTTCACTTGACCCCAGATCCTATATCAAATACATGATTCTTTGTTATTCTTGACTTGAATCTCAATATCTTTATTCATCCATTACACCCTACTCTTACTAGCCTTATCCTTCACTCTAACAGAAACATAATGCCTCTGAACTCTCATTAGCACACTTTTGAAAGCCTCTCACTTGTGAGTCACCCCTTTGCCTGTGAACAGTCCACTCCAATCAACTTTTGAAAGTCCTTGTCTCATACCATTGAATTTTGCCTTAGTACTGAGCTGGAATGATAGCCTGGATCATCAGCACAGGCCTTTGGAATTGGTTGGAACATAAGCCTCTGGCTCAGATTGGAATCAAATGGCATTTCGCAATCCCATTCCTACCTTAGCCTCACCTGTTCCCACCCATAGACTTTGAGTGGCACCATGAATACACAGGGAGATTTAAAACAGATCCTCAGCTGAAGGGTTTGAAATTCTGGGAGAGACTGCTTTCATTAAGTTGTGTGGGTTTTTGGACAAGAGTTGATTCAAAACCCTGTCGGAACTTCCTGGAATATTAATGGGACATTGCCATCAATTGAAATATTCAGTTGAGCCCTAGACTGCCCATGCATCCAGGTAGATAAGAAATGGAGTTCTCCCTGGTGCCTAGGCCAGTGTTTATTGCTTAGAAAGACCCCCAAAACAGACTTATGAACAATTTGTCTCACTGCTGTTTCTGGGAGCTTGCAGAATGTGAATTGAATGCTGCCTTCCCTACATTCCAACAGGAACTACATTTTCACAGTATCGATATTTGCTGTCGAGAGGTTGGAATGTCTGCTGTGGATCTGAAACCCAACGTTTCTCTCCAGCCCTTTCCTCCTCGAAGGAGGCTTCCCCTGGGTCCACTACCATCACAGCTGCGTATTGCGGTTGAGAAGTATAGAGCATTTCTCTAATCCTCTTGCAGTCAGGAGATATCCTGCCTGTTTAACCTTGTGCTGTACCTGTCCCAGGAGCATTTGATGGAGGTAGTATAGAGGGACCTTTATTGTGTACTTAGCCCTATGCTGTACCTGTTCTGGGAGTGTTTGATGTGGATAGTGTAGAAGGAACTTTACTCCGTATCTAAGCTACATTTGGGATGGAAATGGAATTCAGTACCACAGACTCTTCTAGTTTATTGTAATCATATGACCTCTATCATAAGGGATTGACTGGGCAGAGCCATCTTGCAGGCAGTTTAATAAAGGACACAGTACAGACAACATGTTCCTGGATTGTAAAATGGTGTTGGAGTGAAGCTAAGATGGTGTGTCAAAAATCTATACAAAACCACAGCAACTGACAGAAAGATACAGACGTATTCAGAGCAATGAAAGCTGCCATTGAACAGGGACAAAGAAACAAACCAGAGCTGAATACTATTTCAGACACAACGGCTGCAGAATTTTGTCTCCTGGGACTGGCCAAAACCAAAAGTGACACCAAAAGGAATTGCTAGTTTTTTTCATCAGCAACAGAGAAATTATGAAATTGCAACAGAGAGCAGGGCAGGTACATATAGCCATATTCTTATTGTCATTGTGAAGGCACTGTTTCAAAGTTTATTCCAGCCTAAATCTCTTTTAAGAACTGAGAAAAAAGATTGCAGAGATTTTGAAAGCTTTACAGGGATGCTTTAATCCCCAAGTGAATATAACAAATGAACAGTATGTGTTCAATATTAGGGCCCAAGGTGAACAGAGTTTGATGCTCAATATGTGACTTCATGCAACAGCTCGCACTTTAGATAAACTAAAAGATTATCCAATTAAAGACAGGATTATTTACATGTCAAAGAGATCCCACAATGAGAGCACATCTTCTGAGAGGGGAGAAACTTACTCACAAGAAAGCGATTGACATTGCAGAAGTGCTAAAGGAGTAAATCAGCAGTTGGAGCATATCATGGCAGAATAGGCCCAGGCTATACATTAAGCTGATCGATATTCCACAGACAAACAGCAAGATCCAAATTGTGTGGAGGATGTTACAGAAAGGAAAAGAAGTGTGTAATCAAGAAAATGACAACCCCTACACAATGGGTTAGTAACATGGAAACAATCCAGAAAGCTGACTTTGAGCATCAACCTAGAGGATTTAAATAAAGCTCAAAACAATCTTGTTGCCACTCAAAGCAATGTTGCCACACCTTCCAAAGGCAAACACCTTCATGACTGACAAGTGAAGCTGTATGGGAAATGGCGGCACCCTAATTGTACACTGGAAACCATTTGGGGGAAACAGATGTTTGCACATGCCACTTGCTATTTCCATGGCTCTGGAGGTGTATTAATGCAGATAACATCAAGATAATGATCTTCCTGGAGCAGAAGCTATAATGGATGATTTGCTTGTTTACTGATGCATGGACATAATAGAAGCCAACTTTACAGACCACAATTAAAATATTGTGCAACTGCTAGAGAGAGCACTCACTAGGTGTATCTGAAGTTGAACAAGAAAGAAAAATGCAGCTCCAACAACATGAAAGAAGCTTGACATCATATTCACAACAAAGCATCCCTCCTGACTGGCTCCCCATCCACATTCACAGCTTCCTCAGTAGCTGCAGTGTGGACCGTCTAACACATTCACTGCAGCAACTTACCAAGGCTCCTCTGATATTACATTTGTAACTCAGAACATCTGCCACCTAATAGGACAAGAACAGCAGATACAAGGGAACACTGGCACCTGTAAGCTCCCCTCTACGCCACACACCATCCTGACTTAGAAATATATTGCCATTTCTTCAGTGTCACCGGGTCAGGATCCTGGAACTCCCCTTCCAGCACTGTGGGTGTACATATATTACAAGGACTGTACCAATTTAAGAAGGCAGCTTATCATCACAATCTCATGAGTAATTAGAGGTGAAAACAAATACTGATCCCTGTCCATGGAAAGCCACATCTCACAAATAAGTAAAAAAAGGTTTGGCAGCTTCTTTGGAGAGACAAACAGAGTTAACAGTTTTGAGTCCAGAATGTCTCTTTCTCAGTTAATATTAACCGAAGAAACATTAACTCCATTCTTCTCTCTCCATAGATACTACCTGACCTGCTGATATTTTCCAGCAGTTTGTTTTTATTCCAGCATTCACACTTTTCTTTGCACTTGTTAAACTAATTCTTTTGCCTGGTTGGTTGTAGGATGGGTCACGCTTCAGTGACCAATCCAATCCAGTACCAGTGCTGTGGTTGCAGCACTGTCACAGGTGCTGGGCCTTGAATGAGGTACTAAACCAAAGGCCTACCTGTTCTTTCAGATGGTCATCAACGATGCCATGATCTGTTGGAGGACTGTAAGGGTGTTGCCAGTTTCTACTGTGTACCTACTTTGCAATGACTACACTTCAGAAAGCACTTGATTGAAGCAGTTTGGAAAATCCAGTGGGCATTATAGGTGCTACATCAATGCAAATTTTCTTGTCTCTTGCCCAGATTTGTACATAATTTACGAATGAATGAATATTTTATATAGGCAAATCTGTCAAAATGTGTGCAAGTTAAAATACGAGACCTAGTCAATGGAGTGTGGGGATCAAACACAGTGGATTCTTGCATGTCTTAACGGATGAAAGGCTAAGTTGTTTCAGTAGACCTGACCCTGCGTCATCAAAAGATAGTCTGTGAATTTTGAACGAGCCAGCCCTGAGCATGACGGGAACAAATCCAAGCCTGAACTGACCAAATTGATAAAACACGGCAATAACAGGAGACAGTAGACAAGTGGATTTTAGTGTACCTACTCTGCCATAAAACAGCCACATTCCAGCACAGAGACTGTATCAGCAGCCAGCAGGTGCTGAGTTACTGATAAACCCATTCATTAGGAGAAAGAAGTTAATCAGCAATAGAGCGGGATTATGGCTTTATTCAGATGTAACTTATTGGGAGCAGTCTGGTGATGACTGCACTTTTATGGCAGAAATGTTCATCCGACACACTATTTCCTGTGTAACTCAGCTTGAATAACAGAGTACGTTGGCGTTTGTTCATCAGTTTGATTGGATTTGTACAGTTTGAGTTCCTGATTATGCATAGCATATTAAATCATGGAGACAGTGCAGATTCACCAAGGATGTGGTTAACTTTAGTTGTAAGAAACTTGAAGATGTTACACGCTGCTTCCATTGAAGTTTGGAATGTCAAACAGGAGGTCTAAGCATTCTTTAGATAGTAAACAAACTATTTCTTAGGGTGAGGAGGGCATGATGAAGGGCCATCAATGTAAAATTGGCACTACAGAATGGAAAGGAGGAAGTTTAGGAGGACAAATCTCAAGCAGAGCACTGTTACGTCAAGTCTAGTACAAGAAAGTGGGACTAGTACAGGTTGTAGTGTATTTTTGGTACTATAGACTAGAAGGGCCAAAGTGCCTCTTCTGTCCTGTATGATTCTATGATCCTATGAATTGTTGGGACACAGGCCACTGACATTTATTTTTGAAAGGTTTACAGAACTAATATGTGATATTCTAGTCCAATTAGCTTAACCTCAGAGGCAGGAAACATACAAGAACCTATCTAAAATAACAGGTAACAAAACATCAAGTGTCAGAGCATCTAATTTAAAAACTGGATCTTATATAATAAAAAGTAGCATGGATTATTTTTCAAACAACCAACTTCAATAAATTATTGAATTATTTGAAGGATTCCCACAGGTTTGAATTTTTAAAAGAGAAGGAGATGAATATCTGCAGGGGCAGATTTGTGAAAACACAGGTTGCTAAGACTGTTACCCAAAAATTAGAAAAGCCCGTTACAACTAAACAATAAAAACACTTGTCACTGTATCATAGGATTATAGGAAATAGGAGCAGGAGTAGGCCATTCAGTCCCTCGAGCATACAGCTCCATTTAAGTAGATCAAGGTCGATCATCTGTTTCAACACCATTTAACTTCACTGTCCCCATAACCTGGGGAGACATTGGTAAAGTAGTAATGTTACTGGCTAATAACCCAGTGATGAGGCTAATGCTTGGCAAACATGGATTCAATTTCCACTACAGTAGCTGGTATATTTCAAATTCCATTGAGGATTCTGGAGTTGAAAGCTGGTCTCAATTAATAGTGACCCTCGTGGCTAAATGGCCTAACACGCCACTTAGTTTAAGGGCAATTAGGAAAGGTAACAAATGCTCTCTCTACCAATGATACCCACACACCATAAAAAACACTTATTGACATATTTTGTATCTAGAAATGTATTTATCTCTGTCTCGAACATACTCAATGACTCAGCCTCCATATACTTTGGGCAGGGAATCTCACTGAAGAAAATCCTGTTTATTTCAGTTCTAAATGTCCTCATTTTTATTCTGAAACAGTGGCCCTGATAATAGGCCCCAAGGCCAGGAAAAACATCCTTCCTGTAGTTAGCCTCTTGAGTCTGTTAGAATGATGTATGTTTCAATATAATTACCTCTAATTCTTCTAAACTCAAGAGAACACAGGCCCAGTTTTCACAAAGGATTGTCCCAGCATCCCAAGAATCAGTCATCTGAGCCTTTGTTGCATTCTGTCTATGGTAAATTTATCCTTCTTAGGAAAGGAGACCTAAACTATATGCAGTACCTTAGGTGTAGTGTCACCAAGGCTCGACTACAGCAAGACCTCTTTACTCTTGTACTCAAAACCACTTGCAATGAATTTGCATACTAGCTTTAAATGACTTATGAATAAGGACAGCCAGGTCCCTTTGGACACCTGCACTTCTCACTCTCTTACCAAATTAAGAGATACGTTGGATGTCTGTTTTTCCTACCAAAGTGGATAACCTAATATTTTTCCACATGATATTCCATCTGTCATACTTGCCCACTGACGTAGCCTACCTTTATTTTCTCTGCATCCTCCTCACAACTCACATTTCCACCTGGCTTTTGTGCCATTAAACAAACTTGGAAAAATTGCATTTGGTCCCCATTTCCAAATCAATGTGATAGATTGTGAACTGTTGAGGACTGAGCACTGGCTCAAGTCTGATCAGAGTCTCACCTGATTGTATCAGATGAGTCAGAATAGCATTGGACACTGATGGTCCTTTACATAAAATATTAGCAGTAATTAGGAAACTTCTCCACCAAGAAGGGAGCATGTTCCCTTGAATAAAATGCGTCTGGCCTTCAATATTAAGCATTCTCTTAAAAAGAGCATTAATGCCACCACTTGGCAGCAACATCCAGGTGAACTTATTGACAATGTCCAAGAATCAGGAATCTGCCCACGACACTCATTGTGTGTGACAACGCAACATCAGGATATAGATTCCTGTGTCATTTTGGATGTGCAATCAATGAAGCTCAGGACCATTCCAGCAATTTAAAAGAGCAATAACTTGTTTCATTCATTCATGTCAGTGGCAAAGTGAACACTCAGTCCAACTGGGGGGGCATTTCCTTGACTTCAATCTTATCAAACCAATTGACAGTTAATGGAATGAAGCAGGTGAATTGGAAATTCTCACAAAAATGCATCCGATATGAAAAAGAATGGAAATTTCTGCATTTAAAATTGTTTGGTCGCATTGTGTAGGGAACACCGTTTTGGTAGAAAGATCAATGACCAGAGGACTCAGATGGAAGATTCGAACGCATGAACCAAAAGCAGGAGAAGCCTAGCAACATCTTAAACCTGCTCCACCAGCAAAACATCAATGGCTGACCACATTGTAACCTCAACTCCACACTCACTCATGCCCAATATCTTTCATCCGATCCAGCAACAACCACCCCATCCCCACCCCACTCAGTAAGGATCAACCCTCTATCTTAAAAATATTCAAGGACTTGGTTATTCCACTATGTTCAGGAAGATAGAGTTCCAAAATCTCACAGACCTCAGAGGCAAACACATTGCCTCGTCCATTTTAAGCAACCCCTGATGTTTTAACTGTGACCTAGTTTCCAATCCTCCCACAAAGGAACCATCCTCTCTGCACCTATTCTGTCAAAACCCTTCAGGATTTATATGTTGCAATTTGGTCACCTCTTACACTTATAAATGGAAGGGGATACAATCCGAGCCAGTTCGAACTGTCATCATAAGTCAACCCATTCATTCCAGGTATTAGACTATTAAGCGTTCTCTGAACTGGTTTCAGTGCAGTCACATTTCTCCTTAAATAAGGTGACCAATATTGTGCACAGTGCTCCAGATATTGCCCCACAGGCACCATGTATTACTGCAGCACCACCTCCTCATTTTTGTATTTAATGTCCCTCCTGATAAATGATGACATTGTGTTAGCTTTCCTAATTACGTGCTGCTTACCTCCTTATTAACCATGTGATTCATGCTCAAGAACACTCTGATCCCTCTGTATCTCAGAGCTCTGCCATCGTTCACCATTTAGGTCATTATCTTCTTTTTATTCCTCCTGTCAAAATGCACAATTTTAAATTTTCCCACATTATACTCCATTTGCAACATCTTTGCCCATTCACTTAACAATCTCTTGTGGCCTCCTTATACCTTTCAAGCTAACAAAGATAGATGGGAAAGTCATCAACCAATTTGACAGCCATACCTTTTGTCCAAATCATTTATATAAATTGTAAATAGTCAGGGTCCCAGCATTGAACCAATGGCACACTTGTTACACCTTGCCAATCTGAAAAAGACTATTTATGTTTACTTTCTGCTCAGAGGTGTTCAGTCAATCTTCTAACATGATCCCCTACATCAGGGGGTTTTGTCCAGCACATTGATATGGCATTTTATCAAATACCTTCTTGAGGGTGAGGTATTAGTTCACTTCATCCACATCACGAGTTAACTCTTCGAAGAATTGCAATCGATTTGTCAAACATGACTTCCCTTTCACAAAACATGTTGACTGTGCCTGATACATTGAATTTATCCAAGTGCCCTGCTATAACTTCTTTAATAATAGCTTCCAATATCTCTTTAACAGATGCTAAATCAACTGACCTGACGTTTCCTGCAAGACCAAAAATAAACTTTGAAAAAGAGACCCACTTCTGAGTTCCATGAAGAGTGGATGATGGGGAGATTCAGGTAACACTGATGTTGGCAGTGAGCGGATGATATTAAGATGCTTGGCTTTGCAGGTCAGCTGAAGGGGCTTTGTCCAGTTTCTATCAACTGTAGTTTCACTTGTTTTTGAGAGGGATTTCCTTCCTTTTACCTGCAGATGGCCATGCATTTTTATCAACCATGACCCTCACAGCATATACCTTCGCTCACTAATACACACAGACAAGTGTTGAAACTGGCATTCAATCCCTGGTCTTACATATTCTTGAAAGGACTAAGCACAATCATGTTTCTTTCCCAGACCATTCTCTTTTCCGCCATCATGTTCAAAGTCTGAGATATGTCGCAGGAGATTGTAATTCATTGTATTTCTCCCAATGAATTCTTCACTTTGAAGCTTCCTTGTATCCCATTGAGTGTAACATGTCAGGGTCTTTCTTAGGCTGAGGATAAACCACAAAAGCCATCCAGACTGAATTACATTGCTCAGAATTGATGTTCACAGTCTTGCTATCTGCCTGTTATTTAAAAAAACACATGGTAATTAAAAGTTGAATATGTCTGCCGGTGATCTGTCAGTGACAGCACCCATAAGGACCACGATGATTGTCTCTCCCCTTCCCCCAGCAAGGATGGAGCGAGTGACTATACAGATAGCTGAACTGCAGTTAGATTGAAGAGGAGGAGAAGGTACCTTGATGTCTATAGAGTCTAAAGTCTTTAGAATTTATGATTTCAGTCTAAGAGTAATGAGTAAGGACCAGTCATAGTGACTATGGAAACCAAAATGGGTTTCAGAATGCTACTAAACTGGGCATGACCAATAGGGTGAAAGACTGAAAACAAAGAACGTCTACATAAAGTTTGGACCTCGGGTTAGGACATGCTGTCCCTGCAAAAGATTATCTGATGGGCAAGATATTAATACAACTGTAATAATAACAATGACCAATCTTTTCAAGTGTGGGCATTCTGGCGGAGTGATTGATCTTGACAGCATATTGAGTGGGATTGGGACACAGGCTTACATTTATACAGCCTTTTATCATTTCTTTCAGATGCGTAAAAGCACTTCACATGTGGTGAATCGCTTTGGGTTGTAGCGACCTTGTTTTGTCGGCAAGTGCAGTAGTAATTGCAATTGCATGCAAAGAAAGATCCCACAATGAATATAGCATTCATTTGAGGGAGAAATTTCATTTATCACTGTTGCATACTCCTGTTTCCAGTCAATATTGTAATCTATTGTATTTTGTATTCAATTTATTATCACTAAGTTGTCTGAGTTTCATAGTCCCAGGAGGCAGCCATTCAACACACTGAACCCATTCTTGCCTTCAATGAGATCATGTGCAGCCTGGTCTTCAAACCATTTTTATTACATGGTTCATTAACCCTCAATGATGTCTTTAAAAATGCCATCAATCTACTTTGTCAAGTTCATTTGCAGGTCTCCACTACCTTTGTGTGAGGCAATTTGATTAGATTTTATTTATTATTGTCACATGTACCTAATGAAAAGTCTTGTTTTGTGTGCAGTTCAGGCAGATCATAAGGTGATTGAATATAGTGAGGAATGCAAGGTTATGGCTGCAAAGAAGGTGCACAAAAATATCAACGTTAAATTTAAAATTAGAGAAGTCCACTCATGAGGAATGATTTGGAGATGCCGGTGTTGGACTGGGGTGTATAAAGTTAAACATCACACAACACCGGGATATAGTCCAACAGGGTTATACAGAAGCACTAGCTTTTGGAGTGCTGCTTCTTCTTCAGGTGGTTGTGGAGTACAACGTGTCTTACAATCTTGTACTCCACAACCACCCGATGAAGGAGCGGCACTCCGAAAGCTAGTGCTTCCAATTAAACCTGTTGGACTATAACCTGGTGGTGTGTGATTTGTAACTTAATAGTGAGGAAGAAGCTGTTCTTGAACCAGTTGGTACGTGTTTAAGCTTTTGTATCTTCTGTCTGACAGAAGAGGTTGGAAGGGATTATAACTGAGGTGGGAGGGGTCTTCCATGATGTTGGCTGCCTTCCCGTGGCATTGAGAAGTGTAGGTGAAGCAAATGGACAGACGGCTGGCTTTTGTGATAGACTGGGCTGTGTTCACAACTCTTTGTAGTTTCCTCTGGTCCTGGTTGCTGTACTAAGCTGTGGTGTATCTGGATAGATTGCTTTCTATGGTGCATCTATAAAAGTTGGTGAGAGTTCTTATGTACATGCCGAATTTTCTATTTCTGTCACCCCAGAAGTGCCTAGTTCTAGTTTTCAAGTTATGCCCCCTTATCAAGACTTACTCATTGAGTGGAAATAATATTTCTCGATCAACTCCTTTGATCCCAAATATTACACAGTACAGAGTGTAGCATAATAGTAATGAGAACAAATCTGCACAGATTACCCCAAGTGTGATCCCACCAAAGTTTTAACAATTGAAGCAGGATTTCCTTATTTTTATGGTCTAATTCTCTACGATAAAGGCCAACTTGAAAATGCTCTAATTTCCCTCCTGTCCATGTACCAATCCTCCACCCATGCTAATATATAACTCCAACTTCAGGAGCCCTTATTTTATGTAGTAAATTACTGTGTGACTTCTTATCAATACCTGGATACTGGATCCTCATATTCTATTCAACATATCTGAATCTGTTGATCTCAAAATGTCAGGCTCAGATGACATTACCAAACCACCAGCTTAGTTCAGGCTGCTGATCATGCAATTCTGTCTGTGTTCAATCTGGAAGAAGGAATGCAAATACAGAGTGGAACCTGGTTTGGAAGGTTACATAAGAGACCTCAGAGACAAACTGCAAGGCTTGCTGACTTTTCACCTCATGGAGTTTCTCCTTGACATTGACCCTCATCAGCTGCACCAGGAGCAGATTCTGCACAGTTTTTTTTAGAGTTGGGACAATTCCACCTATCTCTCTCTTTCTCTTTTACCTCAGAACACTTTTGATGTGCAGATATTGGACAGGCCTTGTGGCGGACACTGTGGTGCAGGTCTATTCCTGACAAAATATAATGAGCACTGATGAAAGTCTGGCAGATTTTTAAGCAGGTATTTTTGTATAATGTGGACATAGATTTGGTGAAAGAGCAGGAAATAGTGAATGGGGGGCAAGGGGCTTTTTTACAGGTTGGCAACCCATGACCAGTGAGGTTCTGGGAGATCAGTGCTGGGGCCACAACTGTTTATAATATGTATTAATATTGTGGAGGAAGGATGTGAATGTAGTGTAGTTGAATTTGCAGACAATATTAAAATAGGAGGAAAGGCAGGTTGGAAGAAGGATGCAAACAGGTTACAGAAAGATATTTACAGGCTGACTAAGTGGGCAAAAAGTTGGCAAATGGAGTATAATGGTGACAGATATGAAAAGGTACCTAAGGGGCAACTTTTTTATGCAGAGGGTAGTGCTTGTATGGAATGAGCTACCAGAGGAAGTGGTGGAGGCAGGTACAATTACAACATTTAAAAGGCATCTGGATGGCTATATAAATAGGAAGGGTTTAGAGGCATACGGGCCAAATGCTGGCAAATGGGACTAGATTAATTTGGGATATCTGGTCGGCATGGACGAGTTGGATTGGAGGGTCTGTTTCCCTGCTGTATATCTTTATGACTCTATTAAATTCTCAAAAAACTTAAATGCAGTTACCAGATAAGATTTTCCTTTTGTAAAACCATGTTGTCCAATCAAATCTATTTTCCAAAGTTATTGCTAAAAGGTCCTTTAGGGGAGGGGGTGGCTTTGTTGTAATATGATTGAACATGCCGTCCAGAGCCTCGGCCTAATAATCTGGGGGCATGAGTCCTGGCAGAACTTCAATTCAATTCATAACAAATAAAATCTGGAATTAATTGCTAGTCTCAGTAATGATGAGCATAAAGTTATCCGATCAGTAATGTCCTTTAGGAAAGGAAATCTGCTGTCCACAGCTAGCTTGGCCTACAAATGACACCAGAAACATAGCAATCTGGTTGATTCTGAATGGCCATCTGTAATGGCCCTAGTAAAACCCTCTACTCAGAATGGGAAACAAATGCTGGCCTTGCCAGCAATGCCTGTATTCCAAGAAATAAATTAGAAAAAGACCACGTAGTCCAACGGGTCTGCACTGACGGTCATTTTCCAAACAACCCTCCACTTACCAAGTTTTTCGTTGAGCTGGACAGTGAACATATTTATGGGTGATATTTTGGTGGAGGGTCTTCTGCTGTCCATCATGATTTGAAAGGTAGCATCTCCAACAGTGCAGCACTCCTTTCCACTAAACACTGGTAACATCAGCCTGAATTGGTGCTCAACACACAATCTTCTGATTCAGTGACAAACATGCGCTATCTGCTGAGACACAGCAGACACTGTTTTACAACAAGAAACTTTCCAAAATGATGGAAGGATTAATCGATACTGTTATCAAGTGGCACTTGTTCAGGAGCAGCCTGTTCACTGTGCTCCGTTTGAGGTCCATCAGGCCCACTCACCTCCTAGCCTTCGAGAAAAGAGCTGAACTCCAGAGCTAAGAGTGATGGTCTTGACATCAAGGCAGAACATGAGTGTCAAGGGGTCCGAGGAAAACTAGAATCACCAGAAATTTGGAAAAGCTCTCAGCTGGTTGAAGTCTTACTCAGTGCAAAGAATGAAGGTAGTGGGAAGTCAATCATCTCAGCCCCAGGACATCATTGCAGAAGTTCCTCAGTTTAGTGTCCTAAGCTCAACCATCTTCAGCTGCTTCAATAACCTTCCCTTTATCAAACAGTCAGAGTTGGGCTAGTAATGATTGCACAATGTTGTGATTCTGTAAACTTCAAAATTTTAATAACTGTTCTGGAATTGAAAGAATTTGCTATAATTCTTTCCAGACTAAACTGATGATAATTGTTCTGATCTCAGTGGTTAGATTGCTCTGTCCAAATCAGTCCAAATACACCTTTCTTGATACGGATGGCTAGACGAATGAATGCTGGTGAATAGATATTGCCAGTGTTTCTTATGCCCATAAGGTTACCAAAGCCAGCTACCCATTAAGCTTGTGAGAAGATTTGTAGCTCGGGTGCTCGTTGTTGTGGTTCAGTTCGCCGAGCTGGGAATTTGTGTTGCAGACGTTTTGTCCCCTGTCTAGGTGACATCCTCAGTGCTTGGGAGCCTCCTGTGAAGCGCTTCTGTGATCTTTCCTCCGGCATTTATAGTGGTTTATCTCTGCCGCTTCCTTGCATGGGATTTTGTACACTACATTGGTTTTGTTCATGCTGGGTACTGGGTCCTTCGTTCTAGTGAGTTGTTGTCTGAGAGTGGCTGTTGGTTTGTGTGCTGTTATGAGTCCTAGTGGTCGCAGTAGTCTGGCTGTCAGTTCAGAAATGCTCTTGATGTATGTTAGTGTGGCTAGTCCTTTGGGTTGTGGCATGTCCTCGTTCTGTTGTCTTTCTCTTAGGCATCTGTTGATGAAATTGCGCGGGTATCCGTTTCTGGCAAATACATTGTATAGGTGTTCCTCTTCCTCTTTTTGCAGTTCTGGTGTACTGCAGTGTGTTGTGACCCTTTAGAACAGTGTCTTGATGCAACTTCTTTTGTGTGTGTTGGGGTGGTTGCTTTTGCAGTTCAGGACTTGGTCTGTGTGTGTGGCTTTCCTGTATACCTTTGTGGTGAATTCTCCGTTCGGTGTTCTCTGTACCATCACGTCTAGGAATGGGAGTTGGTTGTCCTTTTCTTCCTCTCCAGTGAATCAGATTCCTGAGAGTGTGGAGTTGATGATCTGGTGGGTGTTCTCTATTTCTGTGTTTTTAATGATTCCAAAGGTGTCATCCACATATCTGACCCAGAGTGGTGGATCATCAACGCCACACTCACAGGAATCCGATTCACTAGAGAGGAAGAAAAGGACAACCAACTCCCATTCCTAGACGTGATGGTACAGAGAACACCGAACGGAGAATTCACCACAAAGGTATACAGAAAAGCCACACACACAGACCAAGTCCTAAACTACA
>NC_057722.1:63165939-63210722 GCF_004010195.1 Chiloscyllium plagiosum
TTGGGAGCCTCCTGTGAAGCGCTTCTGTGATGTTTCCTCCGGCATTTATAGTGATTTGTATCTGCCGCTTCTCTAGGAATTCCTAGAGAACAGAGAACAGCCAGGGAATTCCTAGAGGATGGCACTCATCCACAGATTCAATCAATAAGCACATCGACCTGGACCCAATATACCGACCACTGCAACAGACAGCTGGAACTGACAACCGGAAGCGGCAGAGACAAACCACTATAAATGCCGGAGGAAAGATCACAGAAGCGCTTCACAGGAGGCTCCCAAGCACTGAGGATGTTACCTAGACAGGGGACGAAACGTCTGCAACACAAATTCTCAGCTCGGCGAACAGAACCACAACAACACCCATTAAGCAATTGGCCTTCAGAACACCAATATTGGCCAAAGTAGAGCTCCAAGTCTATCTGACAGCTGAAATCAACAGTTAAACACCAAGGGAAGGAAGAATGAGAAAATGTGAAGAGATAATGAGAGGTAATGGTTAGAGAGTTCATTCCCGCTGTCTTGCATCAGATCCCTTCCCAATATCAGTTTTCCAGTTCTGTGGCAATTACCTCTGTAGTCCTGTCATTTAGAATTAAGTAACACTTATTCAGCAATAATCCACTGTGCTCTTCACCCCCCGAGTTGCTTCCCCCACTCCTAAATACACAGGTAGGCAACACGGACTATGCACTTAAACAACTATGCCTAAATGCTGGAAATGAGTGGATTTTAACAATCATACTCACATCTCATTAATATTTTTTATTTTCAAATGTTTACGGAATGCTTTTCGACATAATGAGTGGTTACAATGCAGAATCAACTGTCTGTACAAGAGTTGGAAGCAGATTTTATATAATAACTATCAAATTGTCTTTCGATAAATACTAAAAAGGAAAGAATCTGTAAGGATATGGAAAAAGAGAGATAGAGCATTAATTCAGATGTTTACAGCAGAGAAGGAGGTCATTAAGCTCATCGAGTCCATGTTAGTCAACAACAACCTGACTCCACTAATCCCATTACCCAATTCTCGACCCACCACCCTGGAGACTGTGGAAAAGCAAGTGAATATCTAAACACTGCTTTAAAGGTTACAAGAGTTTCTGACTCAAACTCCCTTTCAGGCAGTCAGTTCCAAACACCTACCACACTCTGAGTGAAAACATTTCTCCTCAAATTTCTTTTAGCCTTCTCCTGCTTATCTTAAAACAATGCAGCCTGGTTACTGACTCCACTACTAATGGAAAAAGTATATTCTTATCCACCCTATTTATGCCCCTCATTATTTTACTGACCTCTACCAGGTCTCCTCTCAGTCTTTGCTGCTCCAAAGAAAACAATACCATTCTATCCAACCTTCTTCATAGGTCAGATGCTCTAACCATTC
Organism: Chiloscyllium plagiosum; assembly: GCF_004010195.1. Classification (NCBI taxonomy): domain Eukaryota; kingdom Metazoa; phylum Chordata; class Chondrichthyes; order Orectolobiformes; family Hemiscylliidae; genus Chiloscyllium; species Chiloscyllium plagiosum. The sequence goes on from NC_057722.1 coordinate 63,167,330, forward strand.
AGCGTCATTTAAACATCCTCTGCAGCTTTTTTTTATGCATTTGCAGCCTCTGTATAAAATAGTGACCAGAACTGCACACTTCCCCAACTGCAGCCTAACCAGTGTTTTAACCAGTTCCAGCATGTCTTCTATGCTCTTAAGATCTATGGCTCAGCTCTTAAAGACAAATATCCCATATGCCTTTTAACCAACTAACCTATCTGCCCTGCTATCTTCAAGGATCTGTTGATATGCACACCGTGGCTGATCTTTAGTACTTTCCAAGATCCTAACATTCATAGTGTCATCACTTGCCTTGTTAGCCCTCTCCATCACCTTTCACTTTTCTGGGTTAAATTCCATTTTTCTCCTGCTCTGCCCATATGACCTCTCTGTTGATATCCTCCTGTCATCAACAACTATTCTCCTCACTATTTACCAATGTACAATTTTTTTTTCCATTGGGAACTTCTTGATAATGCCCCCTACACTTAAATCTACATCACTGATGTGGACCATGACCACTAGGACCCCATGAGAAACAGGCTTGCAGTCACAGAAACATTCCTTTATCATTACCCTCCACTTCCTGCTGCTCAGTCAATTTTGGGTCTAACATGCCACTTTGCATTGGATCCTATGGGCTCTTATATTTCATCTGTCTGCCATAAGGAACCTTACTAAAAGCCGTTATAACTTCCATGTAGACCTCATCAAATGCATTAGCCGAATCGACAAAATGAAGCCACGTAGACAGCTCTTTCAAAGAGCCAGCACAGGCATGATGGGCTGAATGACCTCCTTCTATCCTGTACGATTCTATAAACATCTGCAGATATCAATATGAACAAACTATGTAAAACATGATACATAAAATGTCAGCAAAGATACGTAAACATTTACTCAACATGAATTAAAGCGAATTGGATGTAATTTATTTGGGACAAATTTATTTGTAACTGTTATAATGAATGTAGCAAAAATCCAGAAAACTGTAAATATATGCTGAGCATCATGCTCTACAAAAATTAAATGCTAGAACAGTAGATACAAAATGATAAAAATATGGAAAAGTATATCAAATGGCACAAAACACACGTACAGATAAAATAAGAAGGATCGGTGCTGGGTTCATTGCCTTCCATCATTTATATTAATGATTTGGATGTGAACGTGGGAGGTATAGTTAGTAAGTTTGCAGATGACAACAACATTGGAGGTGTAGTGGACAGCGAAGAAGATTACCTCAGATTACAACAGGATCTTGACCAGATGGGCCAATGGGCGCAGGAGTGGCAGATGGAGTTTAATTTAGATAAATGTGAGGTGCTGCATTTCGGAAAGGCAAATCAGGGCAGGACTTATACACTGAATGGTAAGGTCCTGGGGAGTGTTGCTGAACAAAGAGAAGTGCAGGTTAATAGTTCATTGAAAGTGGAGTCGCAGATAGATAGGATAGTGAAGAAAGCATTTAGTATGCTTTACTTATTGGTCAGAGTATTGAGTGCAGGAGTTGGGAGGTCATATTGTGGCTGTACAGGACATTGGTGAGGCCACTTTTGGAATAGTGTGTGCAATTGTGGTCTCCCTGCTATCGGGAGGATGTTGTGAAGCACAAAAAGATTTACAAGAATTATGCCAGGGTTGGAGGGTTTGAGGCTGGAAAATGGGACTGGATCAGTTTAGGATATCTGGTCGGCATAGATGAGTTGGACCGAAGGGTCTGTTTCCATGCTGTACCTCTCTATGACTCTATGACTCTGTAAAATAAAACAATTAAGTGAAAATCATTCTTCATCCAAGCCAAATGACATTTCGGTATTTCATTTAAAGTAGCCTCTTTTTAAAAAAACTTTTCCCTTGTTCTGATTTGTTTACACTCATTATGAAAGGAACCAGCCATGCAGCAACAAAAATAGCCATTTGAAAAGATCAACTTAACATAAGAAGTATACCAACGGCACAGACATCCGACATTAAAGACTGGAGCAGAGAAAATTAGGCTAAAACAGAAACAAACAGGAGTATGTCTAAATGGTGGGATTTCCAAATTTGGAGGGAAAGAAATCTTAATCTCTGAACCCTCTGTATCACTCTTGTAATAGAAAGGGGTCAGTAATTGCCTTGGATAAAAACATTTAGACAGCAGAGATCTATTGACAATGTGGTCCTGGAGGGTATTGCTGAACAAAGTGACCTTGACATAGTTCCTTGAAAATGGAGTCCCAGGCAGCCAGACAGGATAGTGAAGAAGGTGTTTGCTAGGACTTCCATATTGCTCAGTGCATTGAGTATTGGAGTTGGGAGTTCATGCTGTGGTTGTACAGGACATTGATGAGGCCCTTTTGGAATATTGTTTGCAATTCTGGTCTCCCAGTCATAGGATGGATTTTGTGAAACTTGAAAGTGTTCAGAAAAGATTTGCAAGGATATTGCCAGGGTTGGAGGGCTTGAGCTACAGGGAGAGGCTGAATAGGCTGGGGCTATTTTCCCTGGAGTGTTAGAGGCAGAGGGGTGACCATATAGAAGTTTTAAAAATCATGAGGGGCATGGATAGGCTAAATAGACAAGGTCTTTCCCCTGGTGTGAGGTAAACCAAAAGTACAAAACACAGGCTTAGGGTGAGAGGAGAAAGATTTTAAATGGACCTAAGAGACAACTTTTTCACACAGAGGGTGGTGTGTGTATGGAAGAAGTAGAGGCTGGTACAATTTCAATATTTAAAAGGCATTTGGATGGGTGTATGACTAGGAAGGGTTGAGGGGGGTTATGAGCCAAGTGCTGGCAAATGGAACTCGATTAGTTTGGGGTATCTAGTCAACATGGACATGTTGGACCAAAGTGTCTGTTTCCATGCTGTACATCTCTATCTCTCTATGACATGCAAACTAGTTCAGTTTGACTGTCAACCAATCTCCGCATTGTTCCCTGTTTAGTTGTCACTCTATGCCCAGAAATAACAGCTCAGTTAGTAGAACTGTGTGCCTTGTATTTCATTTGGAGGTGTGTATCCTGAAGGTTTGGTGTTGGGATTGGTGCATTAAATATCTTCCCATGCATGGGAAAATCAGTAGCCAGTATAAATTTTGTGAGTTACTTTTACGCAATGGATCTGGAATCTCCACAATCTGCCTTTGTGAAATGAGGATAAAATGCGCACTACCATCATTTGAGAATGGAGTGCAATGGTATCCCATTCTGAAATCTGATATACAGCTTATTCCATCAATGACCACACCCTTCCCTCCCCTCCTCATCTTTCTTGTCAGAAATAGCCCTTGCCTGGCACTTGTGTTACTTACCATTTGTCAGCTCAAACCTAGATAACATCCAGGTCTTGCTGCATTTGGAAGTGAACTGCTTCCATATCTGATTGCTAGCAAATGAACCTGAACATTGTGCAATCTTCAGCAAACATACCTAGTTTTGATCTTATGATGGAGGGAAGGTCATTGATGAAGCAGCTGAAGATGGTTGTTGGGTCGAGGACATTTTCCTAAGGAACACCTGCTGAGATGTTGTGGAGTTGAGGTGACTGACCTCCAACAACCGCAGCCATCATGGGGGTGGCATGGTGGTTCAGTGGTTAGTACTGCTGTCTCACAATGCCAGGGACCCGAGTTTGATTCCTGCCTCGGGCGACTGTCTGTGTGGAATCTGCACGTTCTCCCCGTGTCCGCGTGGATTTCCTCTGAGTGCTCCAGTTTCCTCCCACAGTCCAAAGATGTGCAGGTTATGTCATTTGGCCCTGCTAAATTGCCCATAGTCCAGGAATGTGTAGGTTAGGTGCATTAGTCAGGGGAAATGTAGAGTAGTAGGGTAGGGAATGGGTCTGGGCGGGTTACTCTTCAGAGGGTCAGTGTGGACTTGTTGGGCTGAATGGCCTGATTCCATACTCTAGGGATTCTATGAATAAGAAGTGAATTTAGTTTACCTTCCTGAGTGCAATAACCCTCAATCTCTTTATTGAACAAATATCTAACCTTCTGAGGAAGGGTCTCTGGACCTGAAATGTTAACTTGGATTTCTCTCCACAGATGTTGCCAGAGCTTTCCAGCAATTACTCTTTCTAACCCTCAATCTCAGTTTTTGCATTTTCAATTGATCCCATAGCCTCAATGAGAATCTGAGGGAGAACGTATTCCAAGAACAGCAGCTTGCTGACACAAGCTCTGGACAGCCTCACTGTAATTTTAAAGTTATGTTCCTTTGTTCTGGACTCCCCTCACCAAACAATTTCACTCTGTATCTGCTGAATAAATCCATTAATCATCTAAAATACTTTGATCAGATCAACCCCTAATCTTCTAAATATAAGATTGATCAATGCAAATTGTTCTCCTAATGTAGCCCTTTCAGGTCCACTGTTGTCCTGCACCTCTTCTAAGACCAACCTTGAGCTTTAGTGGCAAGAACTTAACCCTGTCACTCCTACTGTGGGCTGGTAACTTCTAATTCTTTCTATTCCAATCCCCTTCAGATAAAGACCAGTATTCCATTAGCATTTTTGTTTATTTTTTTCGCACCTGTCCCCTAATTTTTTGTGAATTTGTTTACTCCAAAATCTCTCTGCTCATCCACTGCACCAAACTGGTTTCCATTTACTCCAATCTCATTCGTTTTAACTATTCCATTTCTCAGTTTTGGGCATCCTTGTTGTGCCTTGGTAACCATAACTAAAGGTAGTTTTTCAATGTGATTTAATGTGTGTTTGTGGTAGAAATAAAATAAAAGAGTTTGCCAATATTTGTCAGAAAACAATATCCCCTTTGATATGAAATATCAATATAAAGTTTAGCAACTGGAGGGAGGCAGGGGTCACTGGAATCAAAACACCACTTGCAGAAGAATCAGTGTTCCCTTCAACCCTTTAAACACTGTCCTTATCTTTCTTTAAAAAGTCAAATTACACAAATTAATAACAAGGAACAAAAAGTAAACACTTCAGACTGAACTTCATTATATGTTACTGTGACAACCAACGAGTGATTACAAGGTGTGCCTTATTTACTTTGAAGCCCAGCTTCTGAATCTAGGTTTTTATGGTTGGGTAAGACCTGGACCAGACTTACAGCAATTCATCAGTGATATCTATCTTTCGAGGCAGGGTCAATGTTCAGATTTCTGCCCCCATACCTGACAACAAAGGCTTTGACCTTTCTTCTTAGTTTTCTGTGTATTCTGCTTTAGTGGTCACAGAATCTGTCTGGCGCTGTATGTGCAATGGGTTAGGCTGTCCAATGCCAAGAATTAGTCCAAAGCAAAGAAATTCCCAAATTCTCATGAATATCTTGACACTGACTGTGCTTTCTTAGACAATTGAGATTTGACTGTTGTATAATTGGGCATCTTAAGTGGAAGAATAAAGAAGGAATTTAGGAACATCTTTGTTTTAATTGTTATCGCTAAGCAGCAGTAGATGGAGGTCACAAGCCCCTTCCATGTCTCCATTTTAGTTTGAACTACAATAGACAGTTTAAAACATAACCATCTTTTAACATCTTACATTCCTAACAAAATGATGAAGGTGGCTGTTGTAATGAATAAACTAAGTTTAATATTTCTTATTTGAGCAGTCAGTGACAGAAAATAAATCAATGAAGCATTGTTCTTCAGACAATGAGGAGGAGCATGAGGAAATATTTCCATGCACAGAGGCTTCTTAGAGATGAAAATCCATTGCGCGAAGAGCAGCTGAGGGGTCATTGCACCTTTTACACAAAATTTGGATCAACATTTGATCAAAGGCAAACAGTGCCACATGAAGAGCACAAGGCAGTGGCATTAGTTTGCATCACTCTTGCAAGAATTTGGCAGAATGCAGTGCTTTAATGTTCTGTAGTTCTCCAATATAAATGGGGCTATTGTGAGTGAGCAGCAGCTTCCTGTGAATTACAGAGCAAGCAAAGCAATTCTCTCTAACTTTTTTTGAACCTAATCAGGAACTGTTCAATTGGATTGTGCAGAGAAAGTTTTACTCAGTGTCTCACCATGGGCTCTACCTGTGCTGTTAGATTCTAATGGTGACAATCCAGACAGCTAGACAATGTACTTAACTCCATGCTATACCTGTTCTGGGAGTGTTTGATGGGGACAATATCAAGGGAGCTTTGCTCTGCATCTAACCCCATGCTGTATCTTTCCTGGGAATGTTTGATGGGTAAAGGAGAGAGGGATAGTTAATCTGAATCTCACTAACTGTAACTCCCTCAGATGTGCAACAGCATAGAAGCAACCTTACTCTGTATCTAACCCGGTGTACTATCGGATCTGAAAGTCTTCAATGGGGTCAGTATTAATCTGTCTCTAGCCAATAATATTCCTGCCCTGGGAATGATTCAATAGAACAGTGTAGAGGGAACAACACTCTGTATTTATACCCAGGCAGTATCGTTCCTGGGAGTACTTGATGGGAACAATGTAAAGGGAGCTTTACTCTGTATTAAAACCTATGCTTTCCTCTTCTGGAAGTACTTGATGGGGACAGTGTGGAGGGAGCTATTATCTATATCAAACCTTGTGCTATCCTCTCCTGAGAGTGTTGAATGGGAATGGTGTAGAGGTAACTTTACTTCCAGTTTAAACGAGCAATTTAACACCAAACTGTACCTTTCCTAAAAGTATTTAATGTGGACAGTGTAGAGGGTAGTTTATTTCAGTTTGAAAAAGTAGATGAAGCTTGGTTCGCTGTCTAATCTTTGCTTTCCTGTCCTGGGAATGTTCAGCCTACCCACTTCCATGCCTCTTCGTCCCTCATCACAGCCCTGGTCCTTCAGGCAAGGATTGAAGAGTGGCCTGCAATTTTTGAATTAAAAACCATCAATTAAAGACGCACATAATTTGCAGAGATGTGTACCAGTGTTGCATTGTGTCATGTTACTATCAGTAAGACCACATACACTATTGTTACATAATTGAACCTCTTCAGCAGGTTAGATTAAACTTTAGTCTAAAAATGTCAAGGATTGTTATGGCCCTGAAACCTGTTTATGTTTTCATGATGAAACTCTCAGTAGGATGTCTCCAAAATCTCACCCTTGGGGTATCCAACTGTGCCCCCAAATATCCACAACCTTTTTATGAGAGAGAGTTCCAGACACAACAGTGACAGCATTTCAAAATGCAAGACATGCCAACACTCAGGCTTGGGCTGGCAAGTGGCAAGTAACATTCACGCCACATAAGTGTCAGGCAAAAACCATCTCCAACACGAACAAAAGTAGCCATTTCCCTTTCAAATTCCATGGCATTACCTTCACTGACCTCCCCCACTGTCAACATCTTGGGGATGTTGGGAAACCCTCCCTCTATTCTTATCCAGAATGGAACTGGACCACCATATAAATAGTGGCAATGAAAGCAGGTTAGGCACTAGGAACCATGCAGTGTATAAATCATCGCCTGACTCCCCAGAGCATCTCCAGCATCTCCAAGGCACAAGTAGGAGGTGACAGGACACTCCCCACTTGTCTGGATGAGTGCAGCTCCAACACTCACGAAGCTTGACACCATCCAGGACAAAACAGCACACATCCACAAACATCCAATCCCTTCACCAAAGAAGCACAGTGACAGCGGTGTGTACCATCTGTGAGACACACTCAGAAATTTACTCAGGCTTCTTAGACAGCACCTTCCATGCCCATGACCTCTGCCATCTAGAATAACAAGGGCAGCAAATACATGAGAACACCACTACTCCAAACCAATCACCATCCTGACTTGTAAATATATAATTGTTGCCTCACTATCACTGGGCCAAAGTACAGAAGTGCCCTTCCAAACAGGATTGTTGGTGCATCTCCCTCTTCTCACTCCACTGGTTCGGGGGGACTTACCAACAACCTCTCAAGGGCAATTAGAGACAGGCAATAAATGCCAGTCCATGCAGCAACACTCACATGCAGTGACTGATTTTTTTTTTTACAAAGGCACTTCTTTTGTGTAAAGACTTCTGGGAAATTTTGAGTCTAAGCTCCCATGTCATAATCAGTTAACTAGTGAGTGGGAAGCTCTACCTTTTGTGGATCGTGGAAGAAATGCTGGAGAACGGTATTGAGAAACAATTCAACCCTGTTCTAATCAAATGGCAAAGGAAGTTTGAAGGGCTGAATGGACTCCTCCTGATCCTTTTCCTTGTCTTTCTTGCTTTAACTCTATTTTGAATAGTAGACGCAAAAACCCAAAGGCAAAACAAAATTAGTTGTTTTAATTGTCTTACGTTTCAGACAGAATAGAACAAAGTTGTACAAAAAATATTTACATTTGATTAGAGTTTAGATCTTCACAAACATTGGCACAGACAGTAAAAACAAACAGCTGAGTTAATTCTTACAATTATATACAGTCGTTAATTACTTGGTTAGAACACAGGGTGAAATCTCCTACATTTGCAGCTTTGTCCATTTGAGATTCCCAGTTTATATTTAAAGACTAACATGGGTTGTGGCAGTGCTTTTGAGGTTTATTCGGGAACTGATGGAACTAAAATGCTCCAATCTGAGCTCTATCCCTCATGACAGTCGTTAGCTATCTGTGGAGGTAAATTCAGGACTTGTGTGTTTCTTGTATTGTAGAACGCATGTCAAAAGCAAATACACAGAATGTAAGAGAACCACAATGGATGAAAGGAGAGGTGGATCAGAAAGTCATGATCAGCTAGCAATATATCTTGACACCACTCAACTATTTATTTGGAGAAACCTGCCTTGCTCTTGCTTTTTCTTCACTATCCACTGAAGTGTGCAGGAAGCATGGATTGGTCTCGACAGTGACATCGCTCAGCGAGCCATATTTGGTCAAAAGTCGATTGCACAGGCTCAAGCACAAAGAATAGAAACCTGGTGGACGTTCTGGAGCATGGTCTGTGCCCTCTGAACTGTATCAGGAACAAAGGGGCAGCAGCTTCACGACAGGTTGATCAAAAATAAACAAGAGAAGACAGAGTGAGAAAAATCAAAGTGGACTGGTAAGAGGTGACAGAGAAAAAGATAGATATAAACCTCCTTCTCTTTGGTCCTGTATCCTTACCAAAGGACAAACCTGGGCATTGCAGATATTGGGCCTTTGTCAATATCTCACTTAGTTAACCAGTGGTCATGTATGGGCATACACAGTGTTGATAAACTGTTAGACCATACAAACCATCACAGCTGACTATCTCCCTGTCGCTCCAAACATAGACATTCTTCCAGCAGACACCACTATAACTAAAGGCGATTCCTGACTGAACTCTCCCTCCATAACAGGTTGAGAGATAACCATCAGTCTTTCCCAGCCCAGGCCTGACTGTCTTCAGTTATGAGAGGCCAGGATTACCCTGATATTGGGATTCAGTGACTTACAGATTTTGGGGAGCTGACAGCTTCTCTTCAGTCACTGATGGGAATGAAACATAAACCCATTTTTGTGTCAGCCAGGGCTCAGTGGATAGCATCTCTGTCTCTGAGTCAGTAAATTGTGGTTTCAAATCCCACCCTCTGGAATTTGGGCACAAAAGCTGGACTGATACTAACACTGAGGGAATTTGACATTGTCAGAGAGAACATTTTAGACTTCTTGCCACCAGTTGCATCTAAGAAAGGTGCAAGAGATCCCATTGCACTATTGTTGAAGAGTGTTTTCCATAGTATCCTGGCTAATATTTATCCCTGAAACAAAGCCACTGAAAACTCTATTCTGGTCATTCTCTTTGAGAAACTTGCTACACGCAAATTCACTACAACATTAAAACAGTGACTACATTTCAAAAGAACTTCATTGGTTTGTGAAGCACTTTGGGATATCCTGAAATTGCGAAAGGTGCTATATAAATGCAAGTGTTTCTCTAGCTGACCAGCATTGAATAAATGTTTTGAGTCTAACTTTACCTTGCCAGTCTGACTATTAGAGAACAATAACTTTCGTCGAAGGCCAGTCACTTTGAAAGATTACTTTAGACCATGGTAGTGTTCAATAATGAAGAGGCCGCTGGTGGTTGCCTTTGGCACTGTCTCAGAGCATGAACCTGAATGGAACTGATTCAGCACTGCCATCTCCTGCTTCAAATTCCAGACAAGCAAGTGCTGGCAAAATAAGTTTAACATTAGTAAAGTTAATTAACTAGAAGTCTCACTTATGGGGACATTTCCCCACAACACAAAACAAAGTGTACCAGGGCACATTATTTTATCAACTCTTTATCTTCCCTCTTCTATTCCTGAAAGTTTTGAACAGATTGCTGGGTACGGTTCCACTTTGACTCCTCACTGGGGTACTGTTCAGTTCCTCAGGTAGTAGCTGTTTGTCATGGGTGGGCTAGGAGAGCATGCATCAGCTGTATATGTTGGCAGTAGAGGGCATCAGAGCAGCATATGTCTCTCATCTCATATAATAACAGTGCAACCAGTTCTCAACATTGCTGTGGCAAGAATGATAATGACAATTCCACTCCTGAAATCACTGCAGTGCTCCAATTGTCATTTGTACTGGCATCGGACATGTATCATATAACAGAATTTTAGCTTTAAACCAGGTGTGGCTTTTGCCTATTGCTGTATCTGTTGGATTTTCGAACCTATTATTCCTTGAGGGTAACAAGCCTGTTTCAAACAGCCAAATTTATGGGTATGTACCCAAACAATTCCTTCTAAATCCAAGTGCCTTGTGCATCTACTTGTAACACAGAATAGATTTTATACATTTCTAATGTCAACAAACATGATTTGCAAGTGACAATCACATCAAATCATACAGCATGAAAGATGGCCTAAGGCCCATCATATATGAGTTGTGTCTCTGAAACAGCTATCCAGTTAGTCGTACTCTCCTGCTCCTGCCGCACAGTTCGACATCATTTTTCCCTCTGTTGGGTTTAAACAGTCAAGGCAACTGATCCTGAACACAATTTTAAAATGGATGGACAGAAGGTCAACTCATCCCTGTGCGTCTAAAAGCTTTTAGAAGCACAAAGTGCAAATTTGAGAAATTCACTCTTGACATTTGTCATATTTTTGCTTTATGCTGTGCATAAATTCGCTGCTCTGCTCCTTACAACTATCACTAGTCCTCAAGATGTTCCTCAATGGCTGTGAGAGAACTTGGTCCATGAAAGCCCACTAACATGACTATTTTTTTTCTTTTCCTTAAAGGACCTGATCATATCATTATATGTTTTCTCTTGACTGCAACTAGACTGTCGACAGTACTAATGATACTGACAATTTCTGTCTTTCATGAGCAGATCTTCCAGCATAAAGAGCACGGGAGTAAAAATAGACTGAAATGACCGTGAAAAACCAATAACACAAAGCAGCAGCTGATTTTACACAGTGGCCAATTTTCTTTCCAATGTGTGTAAAATCAGTTATTAATTTATATTGACTATTTTTAATACAGACGAAGATCATTTCAAACCTCTCAATGTTCAAATGCTTAGCCATCGCACTTTAGACCCTGAACAATCAAATTAATTTATATGGAGCACAGATTCTCAGGAAACTGTTAAACTGTTTTGTTTAGGACCAATAATTTGTTTCAAATGTTAATTACGCACAATCAGCTAATCAGTGGCACTCAAATAATAGGGACATAGGACAGATGGATGCAGTAATTGAGCTTCAGATTAATGGGAATTCCTGTTTTTTAAAAAAAGCTACAAAATAAACAAATATATTACTGGGGTTCATTTCTTGAAGAACAGAATTCAAGGGATATGACATTATATTAAATTTTTATAAAACCTTGGTCAAACCACGTTTGGAATACTGAGTGCAGTTATGGTCTCAAAGTTACATAAAAATGTATAAAGGCATTACAGAAAGTGCAAAAAATGTTTAAAAGGATGATATCAGAATTGACAGTTTGGAATGACTGGGAAAGAATCAATAAGCTGGAGTTTCTCTTTCTCCAGAAAAGATAAGGCTGAGGAGTTACCTATTAGAGTATTCTTTTTTTCTTCTAAATCTATGAAGCAATTTGAGAGGGCAGACATAGTGAAAATCTTTCTATTAGTGGCACAGACCACAACTAGGGGTTATCAGAGTATTCTCGATTAACTAATCAAGTGAACTGTACAGGAGCAACCCCTACCCAGAGGGAACTCATGATCACAGGGAGTGACTGAGGCAAATGTTACAGATATGTTTGAGCCAAAGCTGGATAAACACATGAAGGACAAAGGAACAGAAGGATATACGAACACATGAGCAGATAAATTAGGAGCAGTAAGAGGCCACTTGCCTTCTTGAAGCTGTTCCACAATTTAATAAAACCATGGCTGATCTGATTACATCACATTCACACCTTTCACTCCCTTGCATAACAAAGATCTATCTACCTCAGCTTTAAAAGTATTCAAGGACTCTCGTTGCACTGACTTGTGAGTTCAAAAGACTCATGACACTGTGAGAAAAAAAGACTCTTCATCTCTCTTTTAAATGGACATCTACTTCTTTTGAAACAGTGACTACTTGTTCTAGATGTGTTGATGGGATGAAATGCTGATGAGGCTAATGTACAGTATGAACCTGTTGGGCTAAATGGCCTGAATGAGTGCCCCAAATTCTATGTAATACAACACAATACATTGTCACCAGTCACACAGCTTCCAGAATAGCAACTATCTGTGTTAGGGTCCAAATCAGCTTTAAAAATAAAAGATCTCAATCAAAATTGTCACTATTAATTTTTGGAAAGATTACCATTGTTGAAAACTGTTGCACTTGTTTCAGAATATAGATCTAAATTTTAACAATCACTGATGACTGTGATCAGAGTAACTTCAAGCAATTTTCATCCCTTAGTTTTCAATGATGCTCAATACTTTCTCGTTAAGATTTTTCTGCCTTATTGATCACTGGACTCTGCTGAGAAAAGTAACATAGGTTAGACAGTAATAGTTTATCACTCAGAGGCAGCTCAGACTGCACTTTGTCGGTATTTGTACCAACAGAGGCAAACATTTGATACCTGCGTTCTGTTTTGCATGAACAGATAAAGTGGAACACAAACAACTGAGGCAAGCTTGACCATAACATCATCCAACAAATAATTCCAACCCACACAATCTTTGAGGTATTGGTTCCCTTGAAGGAAATGCTCTGATACTTCAGTTACTTGAATGGCCTTGAACTATGGTCACATCTGCCCTTTCAGGTCAAGGGTCAAGGGTCATCATTTGAGAGAACTCCCAACTTCTCCTCTTCAATCTCCTGGCTAACAGTTAATAGACAACCTTCTGAAAAATATTATCTAAGACAGGACAGTTCAACTGGTCATTGATCCACACTGACGCGTCTGGAATCTCCCTCATCCATTTGCTCTCATCGGACTCCAGTGGCAACTCACAGTGTGAAGACGAGCTGACAATGTTATAAAACGCTAAGTGCTTCCTTTATCGTCATCTCAAATGAATCACAAAATGTTCTCAGAAGAAGGAAATAAAGATAGTGTCTCTAATCTCACTCAGAACAATGGAAAGTATGCACTATCCTAATTGTAAGGTTGATAGTCATGTTCTCAGATTTAAAAACAAAGACAAATTCAAGACTGGTTGGTAATTTGTGCAAAGCTGTTGATATCCTTCATGACTATTTCAAGTGCAGGGAACTTGTGTGTTTTGTAAACAATGTGTAGCAGTGGCAGCTGAATTGGTCAATCTGCCTGGCTGGGAACCCAGGTAAACCGCCAACCTCCCTCCCCATCACGTTGTACAAAGGCCTGGCCTTGGCAGAAGGTGTGCGTCTTCACGTTGCGGTGGGGATTGAGCGAGGTGGAGAAGGCCACATCCGTTTTATTCGGGGCTGCCTTGCATGCATGAAAGGGCGGTTCAGTGGGGTGGTAAAGTGCGTGGATCGGGCGAGGCGGTGCTGAATAATGGGGGCGGGGAGAGAGCTCGTTTGTACAGCAAGTCTCCAGTGGGCAGGGACTGGCAAGGAAGTTCCCTGCGGCTGCAGGATCCTGGCTGTAGTCTGCTGGCATTGCATAGTCCGTGTTGTACTCGGTCACCTTCTGTTGATCGCTGCTGTAATCAACCAACGTCTCAGAAATAATGGCACTGTAGTTAGCTGAAGAACTGTCATCAATAGTGTTGGCATCTTTTAATCCTAAAGTCTTGAGCACCCAGGTTTCGACATAGGGATTATGATGATCATCTTGGGCGTTATAGCAGCTACTTTTATTTTTACAGATTGGGTTTCCTCGTCCTCTCTTTGGGAGGCTCTCTGCTGCTGGTTTCTCTGCAAAGTAATCTCCAGCCTCGTCCTGCTTCTGAAACAGGCGCTTCTTACATTTGGAAATCCCATCATTCTTTTGTCCATTTTGAATCAATAATTTCTGTTAAAATGAAAATAAGGTGAGTTTTTGTTTGCTGCTTTGGAAATCTTATATTAATGAAGAGAAAGAGGACTTTTAGAATGTTCAAGTCTGGTGGTGTTTTGCCAGCAAAGGACTTTTGATCTGTTATAATTTGGGAAATGGGGAACATAACTTATATACAACAAGGTTCCACAGACAGCAATAGGGAAATGACCAGATAATCGGTTATAGGAAGGTTGATTCTAGCATGAATATTGGTTAGGGAACCATGCTCTTCTGTAAAATTCCTCGTGTTTTTTTTTACATCTAGTCAACAGGACAGATGGGGCTTTTGTTTAACAACCCATCCACAAGGCAGCACCATGGACAGCACAGCATATTCTCCTTGGATATGCTACTGCCAAATTAACAGCTTCAATGTCCTCAAGTGGTACTTGAACCCACAACCTTCTGGCCTCAAGTCAAGAGTGCTGAATAGTGAGACACAGCTGACACCAAAATACATTCTTGCCAATAATAATAGTCAGGTATGTTTGGTACAGTCACAACCCAATCCCTAATGGATCTGAACCCACAACATTAAACTACTCCAAACAGGCTTATTAGATTCATCAATCAGATGACTAAGATGCCAAGATCAGTAAGGCTAAACTTCCACGTCAACAGAATAGTGCCAATTTCCTTATGTTACAATAACTACATTACATATAGACTAATGTTGAGAGCTTTATCTGTATCTAACCCTGTGATGTAACTGCCCCGGGGAGTGTTTGATGGGACAGTGTAGAGAAGATTTTACATTCAATCTGTGCTGTTGGTAATCTGGGAATACCTTCACAAACACTAAGTCCAGTGCTGATAAGTTATAGTTGAACATAAATAAATTACCAAAAATTAACATCTTCTTATATTTACGGACATCTGATATAGTACTCATTGGTCCTACCGGCATGGATGCATTTTGACAACTACATACCCTGGCCTTGTCCTCCAAGGATTTAACGTAAGTGGAGTTCAGGTATTCTCTCAGCTTGCTGTTTTCCTCATGGAGCCTAGCAAGTTCTTCCTCCTTTTGTTCAAGTGTGTCCTGGAGCTGTAGAAATAATTATTGGAGATTTTGTATTACAAACAAATTGGCTGTTGCAAAGTGCTTAAAATGTGCCCTAGTTCCCTCTTGAAAGTGGGTCGTTTAAGATAAATGATAGCAATTTGGCCAAGGACCTTATCTTTGGGAACTCTGTCTGCAATTTCTTGGAGGTGTGATAATTGTTCTTCGATATCCTCAATCATCATCGTGTACATTAGATATGATTTCAGCTGCTATAGACTTTCCACTGTAAAGACTAGTTTCCCTAATGGCAGACACGTGCTAATAAGGAGAATAAGATGGATTGTTCTCAGAACAATAAGGTTAAGATTTATTTGAGGTACTGAAAATTTTGAGGGGCTAATGTGATTAAATGGAGATATTGCTTTCACTGACCAGAGGGTCGGTTATGAGTGAACACAGCTATCTTTACGAAGGAAGTTTGAAGTTTGGAACTGTCTTGCATAAACAGCAATTGATGATTGCTCAACTGTTCTTATAAAACCGAGACTGAAAGATTTTCATAAAAGCAAAATATTGCAGACGGTGAACATCTGAAATAAAAACAAGGTGCTGGAGAAACTCAGCAGCTTTAGCAGCACTTGGGTAGAGTGAAACTTGTTTTGAGTCTGATATGACTTTTCTTCAGATAGAACAGAACTGATTAATTTTGCTATCCAAATGCATTAAGGGATATGAGGCATGGAACCCGTTATTCATTCATGGGATGTGGGCGTTCCTGGCTGTGCCAACATTTATTACCCAGATGAGTTCCATTTTTTAAAATCCAAATTTCATCATCTGCCAGTTTTGGTATTTGAACCCATCACTATAGAACATGAACTAGAGTTTCTGAATGACTGATCCAGTGACATTAACACCATGCCATTGCCTCCCTTTGATGGGTATATAGATTTGGTGATCATACTGATGTCAATACGATCTCAATTGTGAGTAACAGAATAGATTTGAGGTATTGAATGGCTTCCCCCATTACTAAGTTCCAAAGACAATTGGCAAAGGAAATGAGAGATAGGGATGAGGAGATTTTCTTTTCTCTGTGAGAGGCACCAAATGGATTGAGATTAAATGGGTAGATCCACCACTGAGCCTGCACAGTTGCTCTAGGGTGCATAGCCTCCAGCTGTGATGTATTAGTGTATGCAATCTGTGTAAAAATGTTAAAGGGATTGGATGTAGGTTTGCTCGCTGAGCTGGAAGGCCCATTTTCAGACATTTCGTCACCATACTAGGTAACCTCTTCAATGAGCCTCCAAATGAAGCACTGCTTACTGAAGATGTTACCTAGTATGGTGACGAAATGTCTGAAAATGAACCTTCCAGCTCAGCGAGCAAACTTACATCTAGAACCTCAACCTGAGCTACAAATCTTCTCAAAACTCGCTAATGTTAAAGGGAATATGAAAAGTCAAATTTAAAGCTCTGAAGTATGGAGTGATGCTGTGTTCCTGAAGTATCCAATTGGTTAGTTGGAGCAGTCCAATCATGCCAGCCCTTGTCCTGATATACAGAACCAGACAGAAGTTGGAGGCCATTTAGCCCATCATGTGTGTTCCAATTCTCTGCAAATAAAATTCACTCAGTCCAAGTCCCTCACCTTTTCCCTGTAGCCTTGGGATGGCATTTTCTTTCAGATAATCATTCAATTCTCTTTTGAAAGACACAGTAGGCTAAGCAATTTAAAATTTTAGCAAAGATTGTAGAAATGTGTATCTATTTCTTGGCTTAGTAAATGGGGTCGAGATGCAGATCAGCCATTATCGAATTGAATGGTGGAACAAGCTGGGGAGTGAAGAATGGCCTCCTTCTGGTTCTATGTTCTTGGCCCAGGATAACACAAGGAAATTAAGTTATTGATTCTCATTGCCCAATAGTTATTAGATTTTTAAGCATCGGTCAAGAAGATTAATGGAATCTCTAAGGATTACAATCAAAGCAACAAATTACCTGTTTATTTTTATGGAGCTGAGATGATAGGTGGCCTGTCCATATGAAGTCATCTTGGACACTTGTGTCATATTCCAGGAAGTAGTCTATTGAGAAGTTGAAGCAAGTCATTGAGTCATGCCAATCATGGAGCTACACAGATTCTCCCACATTACTAGTACCAGTCTTTCCAGACTCCCCAAGATGCTGGGCTCCCGGGTGCACAGGCTACCCCACTTCGCTGGGCGCCCAGGTACACAGACCCCCCATGTTGCTGGGCGCCCAGGTGTGCACAAACCCGCACCCCCCATGATGCTGGGTGCCCTGGTGCACAGACTCCCCCACGTCACTGGGTGCAGACTCCCAAATGTCACTGTCGCCCATGTGCACAGAACCCCCCCATGATGCTGGGTGCCCTGGTGCACAGACTCCCCCATGTCACTGTCGCCCACATGCCCAGACTCCCCCATGACGCTGGGCACCCGGGTAAACAGACTCCCCCACATCACTAGGTGCCCGGGTGCACAGACTCCCCCATGTCGCTGGGTGGTGAATCTGTGGACCTCGTTGTCACGGAAGGCTGTGGAGTCCAAGTCATTGAGTGTCTTTGAGAGATCAATGGGTTTGGATTATTAAGGGGATCAAGGGATGCCAGGGAAGGCAGGAGACTTAGGTTGAGAAACACATATACCATGATGGAGTGATGGAGCAGTCTGGATAGGCCGAACGAGCTAGTTCTGCATCTTGTGGTCTTATGGGCTAAACCATCTTTGCCATTTCATTGGGTGGCCGTGTATGCGGACTCTCCCTCATTGTTATGAGCCAGTCTGTACAAACGAGGATGCCCACTTTCCATTTAATGATTTTTTTCCCCGTTTGTTGTAACAAATTGGCTGTTTCAGCACTATTTGATTTGTAAATGGAATACAAAGTCAGGATTGGAATTTGGAAGCCATTGACCCCAGTTTCCCCCAGCCACAGGCCAGCTCCGGCCTCTCCATGTCCCCCCACCTTTTGCTGATTTACTGGGGTACCCGTTTTCCGGGAGCTCAGGAGCGGAGCAACGAGCCCACGACAACTCGGGGCTGTACACGTGCCTCACGCCGCTTCCTGGTTTAATGTTTAGCTGGGCTCATCTCTGGAGGCGGGTTTCAGGGGAAGCGAGCCAAAGGTCGAGGTAACAGTGTGGGTGTGTAAAACAAACCATCCAGCAATAATAAGAGCCGAGCTGCAGCAGCGGGAGCTCAGCAAAACGGCAGGGACGGCATGGCTGTTGGACTTTATTTACTCAGTTGCCAGAAACGCTCCGTTACTGCACCAGGAGCAAGGGGTGGGGAGGGGGCAGCTCGGGGTGTCCAGGCCAGGCTGCACTTCACCCCAAGACTGGAGCTGCTCTCCTAGCCAAGGCCTACTACGTCTCTTACCTTGTGGCTGGGTTTCTCTCTGGCTGCTTCTGCTGTTGTCCAGGATACCGCCCGGCCACTGAGAGTACCAGGTTTCCATGGAAATGTCAACACTGGCTGACGTCGCCAGTGAAGAAGAGTACTCATAGTGCTGGTCTCCTACAAAGCACTGGTCCTGGCAGGAGAGAATAGTGTTCTGGAGATGGAGGAGAGATGGAAGAGGGAGAGAGACATGGAGGGTGTGAGAGAGACAGAGTGTGTGTGCGAGAGAGAGAGAGAGAGAAAAACACAGATTGGCGCCCAGATCTTCTGCAACACCAAACCAGTGCTACATGATTCCAGGCGTTTCTCAGAGTTCTCACCTTTCAGGTTGTGCAGCTTGGACAAAATATCAGAATTCAACTCTAAGAATTCATTAGGAAAACAATGAAGTAATGATACCTCAATTCTGACATGAGTGTCATATCTCAAAGGTGGAGATCAAAGTACTGGATTATCACATTAAAACAGATTAAACAGCATTATGTTCAAACTGGCAGCTTTGACTTTTAGCTAATGTGAAATAACTCCATTAAACTGCTTCGCTCAACACTAAGTTAAAAAGCAGCTAATGTTTGACAATTTAAAGTGCATTTTAAATGACAAGAAACAAACAAATCAAACTTAAATAAAAAATGGAAAGCGTTGAGATAATTCAACAGGTTTGGCAGCATCTGTTGAGAGAAAAACAGAGTCAACATTCAGAAAGCGAAGTCATCGAGGACTTCAAACCCCATGTCCAATGAAGATTCCTCAGCACAAAAGGTAGAGAGGCGAGGGGGAGGGGCAGGGGAGGAGAGAGAAAGGGGAGCAGAGAAAGAGAGGGGGAGAGGGAGTGGAGGGAGTAAAGAGAAAGAAATGGTCACACACACACAATTGGAAAAATAATAAGCGAGCGACAATGAGATCTGCAGTGATTTTTCGCGGGTTGGAAGGCCGCCATTCTCAGTATTGGCATGTCTCTGCCGAACTCTCTC
Organism: Chiloscyllium plagiosum; assembly: GCF_004010195.1. NCBI lineage: Eukaryota > Metazoa > Chordata > Chondrichthyes > Orectolobiformes > Hemiscylliidae > Chiloscyllium > Chiloscyllium plagiosum. The sequence continues at coordinate 63,187,057 of NC_057722.1, forward strand.
ATTTGTCGGAATCTGCCTCGTTGTTTCGCGTCTCATTTCGCTGAGCTATTTCAAACTCTCGTGCTTGTGCTGATTTCTGGGTGGATTTTGGCTTTCGGTTCTGACTTGTTCTAGTCTCCCGAACACATTAAGTAGTGCGGGACCTCTCTCTGGCTCGCTCCGATATTCATCCTATCTTTTCCACACACTCGCCAGCTCCCGGGGTGGGGGGCGGACTGCCCCACTCACACAAGCCGCCCCAGCGCTCCGTCTCCCGTTCACAACCCACTATCAAACTTGGGCGTTATTTTTAAAACAAAAACAAGTTGAGGAACGGGATTCCCGTGGTTTCTGATTCGGCGCGCTCGCTAAAGAGTGAAACAATGCCACCCAACTAAAGCAGAGAGAGACAGAGAGGGAAAACATCTAAAAAGAAAATAAAAACAACTAAACAAAAATACACAAATGCTGGTACTGGAACAAACAAAAGGGGGATAGTCAGAAAAAGGAGTGAGAAAGGGAAAAGATAAAGAGAGCGAGGGAGACAGAAAAAGACTGGAAAGAGAGAGAGGGGCGGGGCAAGAGGAGTAACAAGAATCAGACAGAAAGAGTGAAAGGCAGAGGTGGAGAGAGAGAGAGAACGAGACACAGGATGGAGAGATGGAGGAGAGATACACATAGATGCAAATTGAAAGGGAGGGGCAAAAACGGATCGAAAGAGAGAGGGGAGAGGGAGAAAAATGGGTAAAGAGGACAGATAGAATCACGCCAAAGAGTAAAGCGGGACACACCCACTGGGGTGAGGGGGGCGGGGGTGCTGTACAGAAAGAGGGAGTGAGACAGAACTGAACCTAATGATTAGGGAAACATAATCCCAATTCCTCAAACGTTAGTTTCGAGGTCCTAAACACAGTCAAAAGGAAAAGTTGTACTCAGTCATTTACCCACACACTCTAAACAATACTGCAACACCAATCAGATTACAGAAGAAGGAAATATTCTATTCAAAGTGCACAACCCTGAAACCACACACCAAAACCTCTCCTACTTCCCCTCCACTGCGATTAATGTGGACAGAAGTTCTGGAGAACGTTTTAAACTCTTCTTTCCCGTTTGTCTGTTTCTTTTGGGATATGTTAGAGTCTAAAATTGCACAGCTAACTAAAGTCAGTGGGATCAGCCTAACCAAACTCCTCTCGGAGGTTTTCGGCAGCACGGCCTCAGAGTTTTGCAACATTGTCAAACCCCATCAGCCTGCTTTACCCTGAACTGTAAATCTCAGGCTCAATCCTGTACTACGTTGAAGACTGCAGCAGGGACATCCACTCGCAGGTAATGTTTTGGTGCAGACTCCCAGAGATCTGAAGCTGCTCTGAAATACAAAGACCCTCACACAGATCGCCCCCGTCCCCTGTAATCGAGTCTGCGTGCACTCAACAGAGAGCTACAGTGCCCAGACTAAAGTGAAACCTCACACCCTTTCGGCTAATGGGAGGAAATGATTCCGAAAGTGGCGACTGGCTCCGTTTTATGATAGTGTGTGTTGCTGTTCAGCCTTGCAAGCTCCTTCTGCCTCTCTCGGCGAACTCGCTTCACAACTGCGTTCTCTCCCAGAGGAAGGGATCCTTGACTTGGGTCAAAGTGAACGCAGCTCCTTTGCAGTCAGTTGCGAAGAGCTAGAGAAGTGACATTCGAGAGAGCTGGATGGGCAGCTTTCCCGACTTTGCAGGGCTCACATTCACCACTTGTCAGGTGCATGAGGTTTTCTGAGCTGGTTAGACTGCTGGTCAGTCTAAAAAACAGCCTCCTAATTGAGTTTAAAACGCTGCATAAGGCAAATAAAGTTTTACTCTGCTCCCCCTTTCTCTCCCCCTTCCACCCACTGGGTCCTCAGATGCTCAGATTCACTTACCATCTCGAAGAGCGTGTGTCAGAGAGAGGGGGAAGAGACACACGGGCAGGCACGTTCTCTTTAAAACTCCACAGCCCTTTAAACCGACCTGAGAGTGTTGGTCCCACTATGGCTCTGAGCTCTGAACTGAACCAGTGACGCCTCGTGGACCAGCTCAACGAGCGATCTGATTTGGTGCAAAGCTGGCAACCTTGTGACGTGAGTGAGCAGCAAACCTGCTGAAATAAAAGTCAAGCAAGCAAGGCAGGGGTGGGGGAAAGAAAAAAAAAATCCTCTTCAGCCTGTCCTCTGGTCCTTTCGATCCCCCCAGGGCGACACTGAGTTTTCTATCTCGCCTGCACTGTTCTGCATTTGCGGGAGTAACTCGGGGCTCTCAAGTGCGACGGATTTCAAGACGGGCAATCCGTAGATTATAGCATGTCCCCAGAACCCACCAAAGACATTCTGACTTGTAACCGTATCGAGTGGAGTTGATGAAGTGGCTGAAAACTCGCTTCCCTGGTTAAACATACTCCATCGACCCGCAGGCTTGTGTATTTGCACCTGATCGTTCAAACAGCAGAAACTGAAAGTTTGTAATTTTGCGTTGCCTTCTCTGCATTGGACCTCCTACGCGTTCTGTACAAGTGGGAGTGGTTCTCAATTAGAGCAGAATCGCAGAGACCTTATTAATAACTCAGCGCCTGTTGTCTGAGCACAACTGCACAGGTAACCTGACCCTTCCTCTGCGAGACCTGTGGGAGGTGCAGAACACCCTAGGATTAAAAATAAATACATCGACATATGGAAAGTTGTCATTTCATTCTACCCTGGAGAGCATGTCATTGAGTTAACCCATTAGGCAGCTTACATTAACAGAATGAAGCACTTCTTCCCCGATTATCAGCATCACAACACAATTGAACCTTTCTGTTACGTGCCCCATGGTTAATTACTTACCCAGATAATGACAATTATATCCATCTCCCTTCGGAGGACTGCACTTTGTATATCTTAAGCGACCTATACTAGCTGAGTTAAACACAATGAAATAAATACATTCTCATTTAAAGACTGAAAACATCATAATTGTGTTGGAACGAAATGTTAGTTGCACTTTATTTTACAAATATTGATTTGTTTACTGGTTAGCACTATGTGTGTAATAATATGCATGTTTATCAGCCAATTATCATTTCATTCAGATAACAATCCCGAGATATTAAAAACAAGCAGATAAATAATAAATGGTTCAGGAAAATATTTCACCTCAAATATAACTTTTTTTGCAATACAGGATTTAAATTGCCATTAATTGATACCAAAACAATTGTTATACAAAGAAATCGAAATATTAACATTAATTATACAAATGAATAAGGTTGATTAAGGTTTGTATTATACATGTATCTTGATCAATAATTTGTTTTAATGCATTTGTTGTTGTTTTTGCAGAAGTTTTGTGCAAGTATTAGGCTCTGCTGCTGACTTTCAGAGTTACTGTGGAGAGATCTAGCCAATGGATGGATGCTGAGTGCCAGACTCTCTGGTACCTGGAACCCTGTCTGAGACCTCAACTCACGTCGGGCTCGGGATGAAATCCTTCAAAATAAGTCAACAAAACCACGGTTTCATCGCCCAAAAACAAAGGTGGGCAGAAAGGAACAACACAGGGATCGATCTAGCGCCTTTCCCCATCCAGGGGCGCCTTCCCTTTTGCACAATTTCAGCAAATTCCCCCCAATATCGGCCTAAAACTCTTCGAGACTGCCGCCATGTTGAAGAGTTGAAAGGTTAAAGCCTGGTTGGGGCTTGACGTCATCACTTTGCGTCCACTTCCACTCCAAACTTTTTTTAAGGAAAAACTTTCCCAAAGTTTACAGAAATTCACATTGCCCATCCCCCACCTTCATCCTGATGTCCAAAGAGATTCCAATCGAATTCTGCAATTATAGAAAATCTTTATCAAGCTCAGTGGCTGCAATTTCTGCCCCAAAGTGTCTGCAGACGGATCACAGCCCCAACTGGTCCAAGTTCCATCTGATTAGATCTACTATTAGTTTCCAGCTATTAAATTAACATTAAAGCTGATACTATTTGAACATTTTCCGTTCACTTCAAATCTTCTTTCGATATTTGTGTACCAAAATACAGGCAAAGATGTTTTCTAAACCCAATAAACAACTTTCTGTGTTTACAATTATTAAATTCATATAACAAGTGAAAACTGTTTTTGTCACATTATTCGTTCGACTACAGCAATGAATAATTATGACATTATTTTCTTAACATGTAGCTGACACTGTGACCAATTTTACAACTTTAATTTATGCAATTTCCATTGTTTTCCTGTTACGAAATTTTTAATCAAGAGAATCAAGTCAATAAAAATGATGAAAATATGAAAAAGATTTGCAGGGGCCGTGGAACTTTAATTAGATTTTTAACAGTCTTTCTTCCAGTGGTGGCGTTTGTTATCTTTCGAATATAAATTCACTGTAAAAAGGACAGGTGTTGTAGCTCAAAATATTTACATTTATTCAAATAAAACAGACGAAATCGTTTATTTTTGTGTGTTTTGTTTATTCGAAACACTGCCCTCTAATGGCTGTGAGATTTTGACCTTAAAGTTTGACCTCATGAGGGACCTGTCACAGATGGAGTGAGAAACACTCGAAACGTATTGATGTGGGGATAGGGAGAGCATGGAGGATGCTGAGGAAGGAGCTGGTGTGAATGCAGTTGAGGTATTGAGGCTAGTTGGATGTCACTGACACTTGGCATATTTAGCACTTAACAGCTCCTCACATATTGGAATGGAATTTCTGCTCCTGGAAACACTTGACACAACTTTCTTGAGGGAATAAGAAATTCATCCCAAAGCATAAAAATGACGCGGCTAGTGAGTTCCAGTCATTCAAAACTCGCCGTTTTTAAATTACACATTCGATACAAATTCCCAATTATTTAAGTTTGGAGGGACACTGAGAGATTGGACAATTCAGTCAGGTTTGCCGATGAACTTTCGGATACAAATTGTAACACTGCAATGACAAGCAGTGGGAATAAACACTTTCTCACATTCACCGAACACCGGGTCTTTTAACGAATAAACTCAAACCAGCTCCGATTAACGAGAAATCCAACGAAAGATTGATGTCAATGTTCGAAGGTGGCAGAATAAGGGGAGGAAAGGGCGGGAGTAAGGAGGGAGGATTTAAAAAAATACAGAGCGGGCATAGAAACGATGAGCCGAATGGCCTCCCACATTGGCAGAGGGTTTAACGCTTTACATTTTGCAAGTTTTCCGCTTCGGCCTGAATCCGCTGCCGACTGAAGTCGATTTTCTGAACGAAAGGTATCGAAAATACTGTAATGTTGTCTGGTTGAGAAAGAGAGAAATCCTCTGTGAGAGAGTGTTGCCAGTAACTGGAGATCTTACAATAGACTGGACCTTCCGAAATGAAAAAAAAAGGGAAAACATTTTAAAAAGAGGAAAAATATTTTTTCCCCCATTAGGAATGTTGCCCCGGCCAAAGACAGCGCTGCGATTCTTCCTAACCCCAACTTGTCGTTTGATGTCCCGCGATTAAAAGTGAACATTTATTTGATGGGAAGCGACAGCGGTTCGGGTTTCTAACGTTGATGTGTTTTTTCTTTCGGACCAAGATAACAAAGTTCTGGCTCCTGAATTTGGGAATGGGTCTGCGAGAGTGACACCGAACGATGTCCCGGAGGGTCGGGGAGTTCCCTCTGATGCCCCAGGAAAAAAAAACAGACACATCGAAAAATAAAGCGGAGAGAGTGCGATCCTTGCACCAGGTTTGCTGTTTGCGGGATCGTGCTGTGCATTTTGCCTGCCCTGCGTTTGCAACAGACTTCCAAAGCCCTTTTTTGGCAGGAAAGCGCTGTCACAGATCACTGACCTCGACCTCCATTGATGTAGCCGCACAGTCTTGATGCATTGTATCAAAAGACGATGCAAAAGAGCATCAGAAATTGGAACAAGTATCGGGCACTTGCCTGCTCTGCTATGAGATTATGGCTGATCATTCATCACTCTATTTACCCTCAATGCACATATATTTTCTATTTATATTTGATCCTGGTGGCAGGGAAGTATCCTGTACAGAGGAATAGGAGTAGGCCATTCAGCCCATCAAGCCTGTACTTCGACTTCCTATATTCAGAAAGTACCTTTTACTTACAATATCCCCACAATCCATAAGCTATCAGGAATCAGCACAGTCGATAAAGGAGAAGGGGTGAAGTGAGGTTGGAATCTGGAGAGAAATTGGAAATACTGTCATACAACATGGAAACAGACCCTTCCGTCCAACCAGTCTATGCTGAACATAATCCCAAACTGAACTAGCCCCACCTCCCTGCTCCTGGCTCATATCCATCCAAACCTTTCCTATTCATGTACTTGTCCAAGGGTTTTTTTTTAAACATTGTAATTGTACCCACATCCACCACTTCCCCAGAAGTTCATCCCACACATGAACCACCCTCTGTGCAACAAAAAAACCAATGTCTTTGTAAAATCTCTCTCCTCTCACTTTTAAAATGTGCCCTCTACTCCTGAAATTCTGTATCCGAGGAAAAGGACAGCTACTATTAACTCTATCTATTCTCCTCATTATTTTGTAAACTTCTATGTGGTCACCTCTCAACCTCCTACACTCCAGTGGAAAAAGCCCCAACCTATCCAGCCTTCCTTTATAACTCAAATCTTCTGTATCTGGCAACATCCCGGTAAATTTCTTCTGAACCCTTTCCAGCTTAATAATAGCCTTCCTATAACAGGGTGACCAGAATTGGACACAGTGCTCCAGAAGAGGCCTCACTAATGCACTGTACAATGTCAACATGACTTCCCAATCCCTGTTCTCAATGACTGAGGAAGTTCAAGAGTTAGGAGTAATAGCAAAGAAAAGTGCTGGATAAAATCATCAGCTCAGGCAGCAGCTCTGAAGAGAAGCAGAGATAACATTTCAGGTCACTCAGCTTACAGTAGAATTTCACAACTTGAATTCCCTGGGGTAGAAGATGGGCAATGAAATGTTGACAGAGCTGAAGTACTCAAGCAGTTAGGGAGAGAATGGGGCCTCTTAAATATCCACGAGGTCATCTTTATGTTGAACTTCAGGAGATGGGAGAGAGATACTAATTGAATATTTCGGGTCAGTTTTTACTGTTGGGAATGAAATAGAGGCTAGCGATCTCAGGGAAATAAATATTAATGTTTTGAAAACAAGAAGAGGGAGTGCTGGAAGTCTTAGAAAACATAAAATGTAGATAAATCTCCAGGATCTGATCAAGTATATCCCAGGACGTACACAGATGTAGTGGGAACTTAGGGAAGAAACTGCAGGGCCCCTAACAGAGATATTTGTGTCATCTATAACTACATGTGAGGTGCCTGAGGACTGGAGGTTGGCTAATGTTGTGCCTTTATTTAAGAAAGGCTGTGCAGAGAAGCCTGGGTACTATTGACGTGTGAGGCGAAAGTGAGGACTGCAGAGGCTGGAGATTAGAGTCAGGAGTGTGGTGCTGGAAAAGCACAGCAGGTCAGGCAGAAAAAGCCCTTCTGCCTAAAACATCAATTTTCCTGCTCCTTGGATGCTGCCTGACCTGCTATGCTTTTCCTGCACCACATTCTTGACATTGTTGACCTGTGAGTCTGGCATAGATGGTGGGTAAGTTGTTGGAGGGGATTCTGAAAGATAGGATTTGCATGTATTTGGAGAGACAAAGACTGATTAGGGATAGTCGGCATGGCTTTGTGCGAGAGAAATACTGTCTCTCAAACGTGATTGAGTTTTTTGAGCATGTAACTAAAATGATTGGAGGGCAGAGCAGTAGATGTAGTTTACATGGATTTTAGTAAAACCATTGACAAGTTTCCACACAGTAGGCTGGTTGATAAAGTTAGATCATTTGGGATTCAGGGAGAGCTTGCCAATTGCTTGGTGGTAAGAGACAGAGGGTGGCGATGAAGGATTATTTTTGGGACTGGAGGACTGTGACGAGCAGTATTCCGCAGGGACTGGTACTGGTTCCACTTTTTATTTGTTCATTTATTATTTATTCAAACAATTTGAATGAGAATTTACAAGGCATGGTTAGCAAGTTTGGAGATGACACCAAAATTGGAGATATAGTGAACAGTGAAGAGGGTTGTCTAAGGTTATAAAGAGATCGTGATCATTTGGGTCAAAGGGCTGAGGAGTGGCAGATGGAGTTTAATGTGGATAAATGTGAGAGATTGCATTTTGGTAAAACAAACAGGGACTGGACTGATTCGTTGAGGAGGAGGATGTGCAGGTGGAAGATGGCAGGCCTCCAGTACTCCCAGTCCAAGTAGCAAGTGTGGCAGAATAGAGTCCAATCCTGGGACAGAATGCTTGACAATCTGAGTTATGGAATCAGACTGCAGAAACACCTTCACTCTGCGTGTCCAATCCATGCTCTAACCATTAATCCATGCATTAAGCAATTATTCCCACAAAGACATTAAACAGATGACAGAAAAGATTTATCGGAATTGTTCCAGAGTTGAAGTTCTTCAGACACATATATCGACAGGAGACACTGGGGCTGAAGGGTTGAGAGGAGATTTAATTGAGGTGGTCAAAATCATGAGGGGTCTACACAGAGTTGAAATGGACAAACTGTTCCCATTATCAGAAGGGTCAAATATCAGAGACACCAATTTAAAGTGAATGGACTTTGAAAGCTCTTTTTACAAAGTGAGTGGTTAGGATCTAAAATGGTCTGCCTGTAAGTGTGGTGGAGATACGTTCAGTTGAGGCTTTCAAAAGGGGATTAGATGATCATTTGAAAAGTAAAAGTTTGCAGAGGCAGGGAAATCTGTGCTCTGGCACTTCCTAATCAACCTAACTTTTTCCATGTGACTACCAATTCTATCTGAATAATTGCTTCTAGAAGCTTCCCTACCACTGGAGAGAAACTGATTTTCTGCTTCCGTCACTGGTCCCATCCCTTCAGCCCAGACATGAAGCTTTGGAGTTCCCTCCCTAAACCTTCTTTAAGATACTCCTTAAAGGTTCTTTGACTAGGTTTTAGGTCATTTGCTGCTACATATGGAAGTCAAAATCCTGGAATTCCATCCTTAACAGCCCTGAAGGTATCCCTACATCACATGACTGCCGCCAATCAAGAAGGCAGTTTCCCACCATTTTCTCCAGGGAAGTTAAGGGTGGACAATAAACTCTGACTTAGCCAACAATTCCCGGACTGAATGAATGAACAACAAGCTGCATTTCTTGCCCACACCTGCACACTCAGATAGAGCTCAGAAGTGCTGAGTCATGCAGTGAGACATAGGAATGGGGAGGGGGTGGTGGGGCAGAAAGCAGTGGCAGTGTGGGACACTGGGGCTTGGAGGCACAAATGAACATGACTGCCAGGAGAGGGCTCTGTTCAGGTGGTGTGATGTCCTCACCATCATCTGCACATGTGGTTGGCAGCCATCTTGGTGCTGGCACCACACACTTTTCTTAAAAACTAAATTGGTTCAATGCTTATTTTTGTCTGATAATTAATTCTGTGCTGTAGATCGCTTTGCGATATTAAAGGAGTTTGTTTTTATTCATTTGTAGGATGTGGGCATCGCTGGCTGGCTACTAATAATTGTCTGTCCCGTGTTACCCTTGAGAAAGTGAGAGTGAACTGCCTTCATAAAAACTGCTACTAACCATGTACTGTGAGTTGACCCACAAATGCTTTTTGGGAGGGAATTCTAGGATTTTGATCCTGCAAAATTGAAGGAGGAGCGATATATTTTAAAGTCAGGATGCTGAGTGAGTTGGAAAAAAAACTTGCAGTTGGTGGTGTTCCCATGTATCTATGGCCTTTGTCCTTCTAGATGGAAGTGGCTGTGGGTTTGGAAGGTGCTGTCTAAAGAGCTTTGATGAATTTTGCAGTGCATCATGTAGATTGTTTACCCTGCTGCTACTGAACGTCAGTGGTGGAGAGAATGGATGCTTATTGGGTGTAGTGCCAATCAAGTGGGCTGCTTTGTCATGGATGGTGTCAAGCTTCTAGAATGTTGTGAAAGGTGCACACATTCAGGTAAATATTGGAGTATTTCATCACACTCCTGACTCGTGCCTTCTAAATGGTGGACAGGCTTTGGGGTGTCTGGAGGTGAATTACTTGCCGCAGTATTCCTAGCCTCTGACTCGCTCTCATAGCCATTATGTTTGTATGGTGAGTACAGTTGAGTTTCTGAGCAATGATTACCCCAATGTTGATAGTGTGGGATTCAGTGTTGGTTACACCTGTGAATGTCAAGGGGCGGTGCTTAGGTTATCTCTTATGGGAAACGATCATAGCCTGGCATTTATGTGGTGTGAATGTTACTTGCCACTAGTTAGCCCAAGCCTGGATATTGTCCAGATCTTTTTGTATTTGAACATGGACTACTTCAGTATGTCAGGAATCGCAAATGGTGCTGAACATTGAGCAATCATTGGCGAACATCCCCACTTCTGACCTTATGATTGAGAGAAGGTCATTGATGAAGCAGCCTGAGGAACTCCAGCAGAGATGTCTTGGAGCTGAGGTGACTGACCTCTAACAACTCCAACTATCTTCCTATGTGATATATGAAAGTAATTTGTTGTTGTGATACACCCCACTTTTCCATGAAATGATTTAAGCCCATGTACCCACAGCGTAAGGGACATGATTAGAGTGGTGCTGGAAAAGCACAGCAGTTCAGTCAGCATCCAAGGAGCAGGAAAATCGATGTTTTGGGCAGGAGCCCTTCATCAGGAATGAGGCTGGAAGCTTTGGGAGTGGAGAAATAAATCTGGGATTGAAGTGTTCCGAGGCGGAAGGTGAGGCATTCTTCCTCCAGGCGTCGGGTGTTGAGGCAGTGGTGGTGGAGGAGGCCCAGGACCTGCATGTCACCGGCAGAGTGGGAGGGGGAGTTGAAATGTTCAGGCAGTGGGGTTGATTGGTGCGGGTGTCACGGAGATGTTCCCTGAAGTGCTCTGCGAGGAGGCGTCCAGTAGAGGAGACCACATCGGGAGCAATGGATACAATAAATGATATCGGTGGATGTGCAGGTGAACCCTTGATGGATGTGGAAGGCTCCTTTGGGGGCCTTGGATGGAGGTGAGGGGGGAGGTGTGGGCGTAGGCTTTGCAATTCCTGTGGCGTCAGGATAAGGTGCCAGGAGGGGAGGGTGGGTTGTTGGGTGACGTGGACCTGACCAGGTAGTCACGGAAGGAATGATCTTTGCGGAAAGTGGATAGGGGTGGGGAGGGAAATATATCACTGGTGGTGGGATCCATTTGTAGGTAGTGGAAATGTTGGCGGATGATGCAGTTTATGCAGAGATTGGTGGGGTGGAAAGTGAGGACCAGGGGGGTTCTCTCCTTGTTACGGTTGGAGGGGTGGGGTTTGAGGGCGGAGGTGCGGGACATGGACGAGATGCGTTGGAGAGCATCTTCAACCACATGGGAGGGGAAATTATGGTCTTTAAAGAAGGAGGCCAAATGTTGTGTTCTGTGGTGGAACTGGTCCTCCTGGGAGCAGATACGGCAGACGCGGAGGAATTGGGAATAAGGGATGGCATTTTTGCAGGAGGTGGGGTGGGAGGCGGTGTAATTCAGATAGCTGTGGGAGTCAGTGGGCTTGTAAAAAATGTCGGTGTTGAGTCAGTCATCATTGATGGAGATGGAGAGGTCAGGAAGGGGAGGGAGGTATCAGAGATAGTCCATTTAAGGTCGGGGTGGAATGTGTTGGTGAAATTGATGAACTGCTGAACCTCCTTGTGGGAGCACGAGGTGGTGCCGATGCAGTCATCAATGTAGCGGAGGAAGAGGTGGGGAGTGGTGCCGGTGTAATTACGGAAGGTGGACTGTTCTACGTAGCCGACAAAGAGGCAGCATAGCTGGGGCCCATACGGGTGCCCATGGCTACCCCATTCATCTGGAGGAAGTGGGAGGATTTGAAAGAGAAATTGTTGAGGGTGAGGACCAGTTCAGCCAAACGAATGAGAGTGTCAGTGGAAGGGCATTGATGGGGACATTGGGAGAGGAAGAAACAGAGGGCTTGGAGGCCCTGGTCATGGCAGATGGAGGTGTAGAGGGACTGGATGGCTCTTAGGTTGTTGACCAGCCTGTCAAGTGAGACATTATCAAAAGCCTCACTGAAGCCCATGTAGACTTCATCAACTGCATTGCCCTCATCTGAGCATCTGGTCACCTCCTTGAAAAATCCAATCACGATTGTTAGAAATAATTTCCCCCTGACAAAGGCATGCTAAGTATTCTTGATTGATCCTCAAAGACCCAAGTGGAAATTAATTCTGTCCTTCAGAATTTTTTTCTAATAGTTTTCCTACCACAGGTGTTAGACTCACTGGGCCTGTAGTTTCCTAGTTTATCCGTACCAACCTTCTGGAATAATGCCATCACATTGGCCTTACTCCAATCCACTGGCATCCGTCATGTGACCGGAGAGGATTTAAAAATGTAATGTTAGAGCTGCTGCAACCTACACTCCTGCCTCCCACAGCAGCCTTCAATATATCTTATCTATTTATGCTAATGCATATATTAATAGACAATCAACATTAAAAGATTGCACAAAACTTATGTTCATTCCTCATCTATCTCAAACTCCAAGAAACTCCTCACGATATCAAGAGTGTGGTGCTGCAAAAGCACAGTAGGCCAGGAAACAACCGAGGTGCAGGAGAATCAACATTTCGGGCATAAGCCCTTCATCGGGAATGACATCAGTCATTCCTGATGAAGGGCTTATGGCCAAAATGCCGATTCTCCTGCTCCTCGGATGCTGCTTGACCTGCTGTGCTTTTCCAGCACCACACTCTCGACTCTGATCTCCAGCATCTGCTGTCCTCACTTTCTCCCATCCTAACAATATCGAAGGTGAGCATTGAGACCCCAGTTGAGAATGTTCATTTTCTGGCCAGGATGAGGATACTCATTCATATCCTATGCTAACAATAATACCTGCTTCATTAAGGCAGTAAGATTTCCCAAGCCCCTTCATAACCATACTTGATGAGATTGCAGAAGAGATGCTCAAAAAACTTGATCCAAAAGGTAGGTTTGATGGAATATTTTGAAGGAGGGACGGGTAGAGAATGACAGACATTTCTGAAGAAAATGTCAGAGCTTCAAGTCCAGGCAACAGATGGCATAGTCGCCAATGACAGAATGTAGGAAGTGGGGTGATGTGCAGGATTGGAAGAACACTGAGATCGTGGAGAATTGTGGTGCAGGGGAGACAGGGACAGAGGAATCTCCGCAGGGATTTGAACACCAAGATAAGAATTTTGCAGGATTAGAAGGCAGGGTGGGTCACAAGCATAGTTGTAATGGGTGAAAGGACAAGTTCGGTAGAGTTTCAGATAAGCTCAAGTTTACATATAATTGCAAATGAATGTTACATGGCAGAATTAACATGTGATCAAGACGAGGGCAAGGAGGACAGCAGCAGTAGAGAGGGTGGGTCATAATTCTTGCAATCTGATCATTTTAATAAGGTGTTTGAACACTTTCAAAGATATGTTCATGGTTGGCAGCATTAAACTCTTCATAAAACATCGTTGGCATTATTCTGACCTTAATCTCGATTCCATCAGCCAAGATTCCTTCTGCAAGGTGATATGGTTCCTTTGAAGGGATTACAATAGTTGATGACAAAGGCCTGTTAGGTGACACTGTGGGCACAGTGCCTTGAGTGGGCGTTTAAATGGAGAGGGACGTGCTGGATGGTGAATGGATGGAGATGCTCCAAGATGGGAAGAACTGAAAGTGACTTAAGTTCCCAAAACAACTCGCCGCAACTGCATGAGGTCACCCAGGATTTTTGGAGCAGTTAAACAGCCCTAGATCCTTCTCGCTACAAGTGAGAGAGATAAGAGTAGACCACGTAGAATAAAAGCTTCCTTGAAATGAATTAATGGGGCATTTCTGGTAGGAAAGACATCCAAACATAACGTGGCCATTCAGCCCCACAAACCTGTACTGCCGTCCAAAGAGATCACGGCTAATCTCCATCTCACCTCCAGTTTGCCCAGCCTCTGCTTTGCAACCTTTAGCATTTTTGGCTAATAATAATCTCTCAGTCTTAGTTTTGAAATCTGCAGTTTATCCACCCACACACCCCACCTCCACAGTTTTCTGCAGGATGGGGGGTGGTGGGGGTGGGGGGTGGGGAGAAGTTCTAGATCACCTGTAGTAAGAAGTGCTTGCGAATATCACTCCTGAATGGCTGTCTCAAATTTGAAGTTGCACCCTTTGCTCTGAATTTGTCCCAAACCATGCCCCTCGACCACAGGAATGAGTTTCTTTCTATCTCCCTTTGCCACTCTTTAAACACATAAACAGTTTGGTTAATAGAAGAAGCAAAGAAGAAAACAGTCAATTAATCAATGTGAGGATGGTGGCAGAAAAGTGAGTGAGAAGGAAATGCTTAGGGAGACCCCAATCCAACCTAAAATTCAAAATTCTCATTTGATTTCAACTGTCTTTATGGCTTCACCTCTTCCTATCTCTGTAATCTCATCCAAACCTTCCAATATCTCTGTGTTCCTCCAGTTCTGGTCTCCTACTTACCTTCAGTTTCCTTTGATCAGTTATTGGCAGCCATGTCTTTGGACTTCTTGTCCCTACGCTGTGGGGGTACTTAACTGTTGGGGCTTTGAGCAGATCCAAAGCATGACCTACACCTATTCCTAGTGAGGGCTGCTTCCGCAAGAATGGCACTGTAACTGGGGAAAGGTCCCAACCCCCACCGACATGTCCCCAAAGTGCTGTAGCTGTTCAAATAACTCATGCAGAGAAGTTTTATTTTTAATTCATTCATGGGATGTAGGCCTCACTAGCTAGGCCAGCAGTTTTTTCTCCATCCCTAATTCCCTCGAGGGCAGCTAAGGGTCAAGTGCATTGCCATGGATCTGGCCTGACCAGATCCCCTTCCCTGAAGGACGTTAGAGAGCCAGTGGGTTTTCCCTGACAATTGGCAATGATTTTGTGTTCTCAGTAGACTCTTATTTTCAGATTATTATTGAAGTCAAATTCCACCATCTGCCAAAGGTGCCCTGTGCCCATTCTATCTGATCTCAGTTATCACCCAATGAAGTGGAAAGCCATTGGGTCCAATTTCCACCCCACATAAAACACTTCCACAGGAATTATTCCAGCACTGCATTGCTGCCTATCATATTATTCATAAAAAAATGTGATAATTGTCATGAGAGTGCACATCACAAGTGCATTGCAGTCAGGTATTGAGGAACACATTATCAGGCCAGCCACATGGGAAGCATTGAGAAACACACTTGGTGATGTTCCAGTATCTTGTGTCTAAAAGTGTGAACATTTTGAATTTATAGCGATCAGATGACATAACATCATGTTGTATCAAAGTATCTAAGTAGGTCAGTAGCTGTCAACACTGAATATCACATTGCGCTATTGTGTCACCATTAATTATCACATCAGAAATGCCACTGCATGAAATTAAATTCATGCATTTATACTTTCCTTGGTGATTACCAAAAACAATGGTCAAGGAATTACGAGAATTATTGTTAAAAATCCAAATGGGATTCTCCAAAAGTGAGAGGATTAATTAACCACTTTCACTATCTCGGTGAGATGCAGTTCACACCATGAAGGGTCACTTTGCTTAATGAGCATGTGGGACTGGTGTACAGTCATGCACTGGAAACCCATACATTTGGCGTTTTCTATCTGCTCTGAACCATTTATCCCACATTTCCTTTTTTTGGCACTGACAGATGGCCCAGCCTAATTGACAGACTCAGCTTTCATTCAACAGGAAGCATAAGCCACATACCCAGGAACATCTATCCCCTACACCAGGGACAATGGTTGGTTGGGGGTGGGAGGTGGGTGGGGGAGGGGGGCAGAGGGAGGTCTGGTCATGGGATGGTTCAACGCCAAACAGAAAATTGAATCACAATCCAAGGAAGCAACTAAACACAATCCCTCAAGCGGGCAGATTTACCTTAGAGGCTCTCAAGCTTCTTGAATGTTGTTGGAACTGCACTCACCCAGGCAAATGGGGAATATCCCATCACATTCCTGACTTGTGCCTTTCAGATGGTGGATAGGGTTTGCCGGGTTAGGAGATCAGCTACACACTACAGAATTCCCAGACTTTGAGACAGCCAAAGTATTGGCGTGGTTGGTCCAGTTCAGTGTCTGATCAATGGCAACACCCAGGATGGTGATAGTGGAGGGTTCAGTGACGGTAATGTCACTAAAGATCAAAAGGTAATGGTTGGATTCTCTTTTGTTCAAGATGGTCATTGCCTGGCACTTGTACAGTGTGAATGTTTCTTGCGACTAACCACCCTGAGCCTGAATGTTATCCTGATCTTGTAGCAAATAGACACAGACTGCTCCAATATCTGAGGAGGCATGAATGGTACAGAACGTACTGTAGTTGTCAGTGAGTATTCCCATCTCCAACCTTTTAGGAACATCATGGATGGGTAAGCTGAAGATGTTTGGGCCTCCAACACCTTAATTGATGTCCCAGGATGGAGACAACTGACTTCCAATGTCAGTGAGCAGGCTGGAGCTGAGCACTGCTTGATAACACTGTTGATGATAACTTACATCACTTTTTAATGATGTTTGAGAGTAGACTGATGGGGCAGGAATTGGCTGGCTTGGATTTGTCCTGGTATTTTTAGACAATGCGTATCAGGTACTCACCAGTGTTGTAGCTTTACTGGAACAGCTTGGCTAGAAGCTTAACAAGTTCTGGAGTACAAGTCTTCAGGACTATTACCAGAACATTGTCAGGGTCCATAGCCTTTGCTGCATCCAGTATCTTCAGCTATTTCTTGATATCACATGGACTGAATGGAATTGGCTGAAGACTGATAACTGAGATGCTAGGGATTATCAACTCTGCACATTGCAGAAGTGGTTGAAACTGCATTAGCCTTGTTGATTGCTCTGATAGAATAGCTTCCCCCATTATTGAGAATGAGGATACTTGTGGAGCTTTCTCTGCCTGTTGGCTGTTTAATTGTCCATCACTATTCATGGCTGGCTGTGGTAGGACTTTGTCAAAACCTAACAACCCATTGCAGTAAAAGAAATTCCAAATCTCTCCTCTGGTTCGTTTGCCAACTATCTTAAATCTTTATCCTCTAATTACCAACAGGGAGTGAGGTTTCTTTTTACTTGGTCTCATAAAGCCACTCAGAATTTCGAACAACTCTATTAAATCTCCTTCCCATTAACCTTCTTTGTTCTCTGCGGAACCATCCCAGTTTCTTAAATTCTTCATGTAATTGAAGTCACTCATATTGACCACAAGATGGAGTTCTGCATAACAGATAAGTGTTCCAGGTTCTGTGGGTCCATCTTGCCTCCAATGCAATTGTCCATTGTAATAAACTTTAGACTTTGCAAATTCAGCTTTCTAAGAGGTGACAAATTAGTGTTTGACCAGTTACCCATTTTTGAAACTGCATTAGTTGCTTTACATGCTGTTCCAACAGCTTCATTGGTTGCTGCTTAATGAGTTGTTAGCATTGATGAATTGACCCTCCAGGGCACCTTGATGTCTGAAATGTGACATCAAATATGTGACAGCACTTCAGTCTGAGACTTAAAGGAAGTGCCCCCTCTGCAGAAGATGACTATAAGAGGGAGGAAGTTCTATCAGGTAGAAATGGTGATGATTGAGAAGGCTTGAATGAATTGAATCGAGACACGTGAACACCTGAATAGGCCATTGAGTCTGCTTCATTCCTTAAAAGCATGGCCAAACCATTCTCCTAATTCCTGCCTATCCCCAATGAGCCTACTTTGCTTTTCAAGAATCCATTCCCCTTGTCTTAAAATATTCAAAAATTCTACTTTCTTTTCAGGAAGAAGGTCCAAAGACCCATCACCTCATCTCTTTTTAAATGATGTGGAGATGCGGGTGTTGGACTGGGGTGGACAAAAATCAGAAGACACACAAAACCAGGTTATAGTCCCAACAGATTTATTTGAAATCACAAGCTTTTGGAGCACTGCTCCTTCATCAGCTGAAGCGGAGGGAAGCACACAGGCACAGAATTTATAGGGGGAAAGATCACTCCAAGATAATTCTCAGTAATTGTGAGTTTCAAAAGATAGTACAAATGGTGTGAGTGGAGTGTGAACAGGCTGAACAACAAGTCTTTGCAGGTGATCAAAAGTGTCAAACAATGTGAGTAAAGTGTCAGCAGCTGAATAACAACTGACAGGATGACCGCTGATCCAATTAAGTGAGGCACAGAGATAATTGCAAAAAAGAATCAAACATAAGACAAACCAAATGGCTGGAATAACTTGATAGGTTTAAGAGTTGCATGATGAGGGTCTAACCAAAATAATAAGTAATCCAAAACTATTCAAACTAATTAAGGTAGAGAGATCATAACAAGTTATCAAGGTGATGGTGTTAAAACAGAACAATAAGGAAGATTTCACAAACACAGAAAGTGTGTGGGGTTACATGTAGTGCGACAAGATCACAGTTGAAGCCATCTTCATGGGTATGGAACTTAGCTATCAGTTTCTCCTCAGCGATTCTGCATTATGTATCTCGAAGGCTGCCTTGGAGGACACTTCCCCAAAGATCGGAGGCGGAATGTCCTTGACTGTTGAAGTCTTCCCTGATTGGGAAGGAAGATTCCTGTCTGGCAATTGTTGTATTCCACTTCACTTCACCTGATGAAGGAGCAGCTCTCCGAAAGCTTGTGATTTCAAATAAACATGTTGGATTATAACCTGGTGTCGTGTGACTTCTGACTTTATAAATGGCCAACTCCTGATTTTTAAACAGTGACAAACCAAACCATCCGCCGACGGATGCTGCCTGAACTGCTATGCTCTTCCAGCACCACTAATCCAGAACCTAATTCTAGATTGTTCCACGAGAGGAAATATCCTTTCCATATCCATCCTGCTTAAGATATTGTCAAAGGGAAGAGTCAGAAACCAGAAGCTGTTGTACACATTATAGGAATGACATGGTTAGGGAAAGGGTTAAGGTTTTGCTGAGTGAATACAGAGGTTAAGTAGAAGGTCAAAAATAGCAATGTCTGATTTACTCCTGGTGCCAAATTGGGCTGTTAAATTTTGCCCAAAACGTTGATTTTCCTGCTACTCCAATGCTGCTGTGTTTTTCCAGCACCACTCTAATCTAGACTCTGATCTCCAGCATCTGCAGTCCTCACTTTTGCCCAGTTAAATCAATCGCTAAGGAGATGGCGCCTGATGAAGGGCTTTTGCCCGAAACGTCGATTTCGAAGCTCCTTGGATGCTGCCTGAACTGCTATGCTCTTCCTGCACCACTAATCCAGAACCTAATTCTAGATTGTTCCACGAGAGGAAATATCCTTTCCATATCCACCCTGCTTAAGATATTGTCAAAGGGAAGAGTCAGAAACCAGAAGCTGTTATACACATTATAGGAATGACATGGTTAGGGAAAGGGTTAAGGTTTTGCTGAGTGAATACAGAGGTTAAGTAGAAGGTCAAAAATAGCAATGTCTGATTTACTCCTGGTGCCAAATTGGGCTGTTAAATTTTGCCCAAAACGTTGATTTTCCTGCTACTCCAATGCTGCTGTGTTTTTCCAGCACCACTCTAATCTAAACTCTGATCTCCCCAGCATCTGCAGTCCTCACTTTTGCCCAGTTAAATCAATCGCTAAGGAGATGGCGGAGTGTGCAAGGATTCCGATCATTGGGATCTCTTGTGGGATAGAAAAGACCTGTACAAAACGAATAGGTTTCACCTGAACTGGAAAGGGACCCCAATCCTGGCGGGTTCTATTCCAGAAACCTGTAAGCTATCAGAGGGAGAGGGTGGTAGGGGGGAGGGGGGTTTCCTAAGTAACAGTGAAAATAGAAAGACAGACGGGGGTGGTTCTCATCAGAATCAGAAAGACCAAATTCATTAGAAAAGATAGACCAGAGAAAATCAGAGAACAAGATAACTCTAAAGAATTAAACTGCATTTATTTCAATGCAAAGGGTCTTACAGCTAAGGTAGATGAGCTCAGGGCATCTATGGAAACATGGGCCTCGGACTTCGTAGCTATTACAGAAACTTGGCTGAGGGAAGGACTAGACTGGCAGCCCAATGTTTCCGGTTTTAGGTGCTTCAGGAAGGTTGGAAAGGGAGGCAAGTGAGGAGGGGGTGTGGTGTTTTTGATTAAGGAAAACACTACTGCTGTAATTAGGATTTTTCTGAAAGATCATCCAATGAAAGTATATGAGTTAAAATTAGAAATACGAAAGGGATGATCACCTTGATGGGATTATAATGTAGTCCCCCCCCCCCCCCCCCCCCCCCCCCCCCCCCCCCCCAGTAGCCAGAGGGAAACTGAGGAGCAAATTTGTAGGAAGATCTCAGAAATGTATTATAATAGGGTTATAAGAGTAGGGGATTTTCACTATCAAAGCATTGAATGGGACTGTCATAGTGTTAAAGATTTGGATGGTGAAGAATTTGTTAAATGTGTTTAAGGAATTTTTCTTTCTCAAAATGTAAATGTTCCTACTAGAGAAGGAGCAAAACTTGATCTTCTCTTGGGAAATAAGGCAGGGCAGGTGACTGAAGTGTTAGTAGGGGTACACGTTGGGACTAATGATCTGAATCCAATAGTTTTAAAATAGTTATGGAAAAGGATAAGCTTTTCATAAAAGTTGAAGTTCTTAATTGGGGTAAGGCAAATTTGAATGGTATGGGACAAGAACTTTCAAAATTTTATTGGAGGAGACTGATCACAGGTAAAGGGATGACTGATAAGTAGGAGACTTTCCAAAGTCTGATAACAAGGGTTCAGAGGCATTACATTCATATTAGAGTAAAGGGTAAGGGGGGTAGGATGAGAGAACAATGGATGAGTTCTAGTCAAGAATAAAAAAGAATCATATTTTAGATGCAGACAACTGGGATCAAATGAATCTCTTGAAGGGAATAAAGAGTGTGGGGCATTCTGAAGAGAGACATCAGGACGGCAAAAGGGGATATGAGATAACCATGGCAGATAAGGTTCATGATAATCTGAAGAGATTCTACAAGTACATTAAGAGCAAAAAAGCAACTAGAGAGAGAGAAGGTCCCTTTAAAGATAAATAAGGTCATCAATGTGTTGAACTGCAGGAGATGGAAGAGATACATAATGAATATTTTGGGTGAGTTTTTACTGTGGACAAAGAAATAGAGGTTAGAGAACGCAGGGAAATAAATTTTAAAATAGTTCATATTGCAGAAGAGGAAGTGCTAGAGTTCTTAGAAAACATAAAGGTATCTGGGACCTGATCAAGTGCATCCTAGGAGGTTGTGGGAAGCTAGGAAGGAAATTGTGGGGTCCCTAGCACAAATATTTGTATCATCTATAACCATGGGTGAGGTACCAGAGGACTGGAGGGTGGCTAATGTTGCGCCTTTATTTAAGAAAAGCTGTAAGGAGAGGCCTGGGGACTATAGATTTCTGAGTCTGACATCAGTGCTGGGTAAGGTTTTGGAGGTGATTCTGAAAGATAGGATTCAGGTGCACTTGGAAAGGCAAGAAATGATTAGGGATAGGCAGCATGTTTTTTTTGTGAGGGAAACAGTGTCTCACAAACTTGATTGAGTTTTTTGAGAAAGTAACCAAGAAGATTGATGAGGGCAGAGCAGTAAATATTATTTACTTAGACTTCAGTAGAGCCTTTAACAAGGTTCTGCATGATGGACTAATTAGTAAAGTTAGATCACATGGGATTCAGGGTGAGCTTGTCGGTTGAACACAAAATTGGCTTGACGGTACAAGACAGAGGATGGTGGTTTACAGACTGGAGGACTGTGACCAGCAGTGTTCCACAGGGATCGCAACTGGGTCCACTCCTGTTGGTCAATTATACAGATGATTTGGGTGAGAATTTATGAGGCATGATTATGTAAGTTTGCGGATGACGCCAAAATCGGTGGTATAGTTGCCAGTGAAGAAGACTATTTAGGATTGGAAAGAGACCTTGATCAATTGGGTCAATGGGCAGGAGTAGCAGATGGATTAATTTTGATAAATACAAGGGCAGGATATATACAATTAATGGTAGGTCCTTGGGTAGTGGTATACAACAGAGTGACCTAGGGATTTAGGGACATAATTCTTTGAAATTTGCATCACATGTAGACAGGGTTGTTAAGAAGGCATTTGACATGCTTGCCTTCATTGCTCAGATCTTTGAGTATGGGTGTTGGGAGGCCATGTTGCAGTTGTACAGGACATTGGTGAGGCCTTTACTGTCTGTTTTGGTCACCCTGTTGTAGGAAGGATGTTATTAAGCTGGAGAGGGTTCAGAAAAGATTTACCAGGATGTTGCCAGGAATGGAGGGTTTGAGTTATAGAGATAGGCTGGGACTTCTTTCACTGGAGCATAGGTGTTTGAGGGGGGACGTTATACAGGTTTATGAAATCGTGAGGGATGTAGATAAGGTCAATAGCAAAAGTCTTTTCCCTAAGCTGGGGAGGTTCAAAATGAAGGGGGCATATTTTTAAGATGAGAGGAGAAATATTTTAAAAGGACATAAGGGGCAACTTTTTTTACACAGAGAGTGGTTAGTGTGTGGAATGAACTGCCAGAGGAAATGATTGATGCAGGTACAGTTACAATGTTTAAGAGACATTTGGATAAGTACATGAAAGACTTGGAGGGATATGGTCCAAGCGCAGGCAGGTGGGACTGGTTTAGTTTGGGAACATGGTCAGCATAGACTAGTTGAACTGAAGGGTCTGTATCCATGCTGTATGATTCTATGACTGAATGATTTTATGACTAGGCATGTTATTCATGTTGAATCAAGCCGACTTTTACTTTTCTCAACTCCAGCAGGTGTGATCCTAGCCTGGCCGACCTTTTCTCATTAGACAACCTGCTCATTGTCAGGTATTAGCCAAAGAAATCTTCTCTAAACTGCTTCCAACAAAGTTACATTCTGAGTTAAATAAATAAACCGATACTGTACACAGTACTCTAGATTTAGTTTCACAGGTGTGAGTTAAACTAAAGTATAACCTCCCTACTTAATACCCCTTGCAAGAAACAATAACATTTTATAAGCCTTCCTACTTAGACAAAGAGATTACTAAGTAATGGTGAACGGAAATTACGACAAAAATGAAAAGATAAGCATGTTTAAAGATTAAGAAATGCAAGATATGAAAGGGCCATAGAAACAGACCCAAACTTAACTTGCATTGAAATTGCATTTTTGCTTGAAGGGAAACTATTTACAAAAGTACAAAGGAAGAGCAGGTGAGTTTGCAGGATAGAGACTAATTCATAGAATCCCTGTACTGTAGAAGCAGGCCATTTGGCCCATCAAGTTCATACCAACCCTCTGAAGATGCTGTGGTCCTGTTTGCCGAGCTGGAAGTTTTTGTTGCAAACATTTCGTCCCCTGGCTAGGCGACATCATCAGTGCTTGGGAGCCTCCTGCGAAGCGCTTCTTTGATGTTTCCTCCGGTGTTTATAGTGGTCTGTCCCTGCCGCTTCCGGTTGTCAGTTTCAGCTGTCCGCTGTAGTGGTTGGTATATTGGGTCCAGGTCGATGTGTTTGTTGATGGAGTTTGTGGATGAATGCCATGCCTCTAGGAATTCCCTGGCTGTTCTCTGTCTGGCTTGCCCTATGATAGTAGTGTTGTCCCAGTCGAATTCATATTGCTTGTTCCCAACACCAAGGAGAGGGAAGCACTGAAATCACTAAGAA